>NC_133770.1:290403705-290419196 GCF_003597395.2 Chelonoidis abingdonii
CTGTTAGTCTATAAGGTGCCACGGGATTCTCTGCTGCTTTTACAGATCCAGACTAACACGGCTACCCCTCTGATACTTTACACTGTAGTGAGATTAAAGTAGACCTGATGCCTTCTGTACGGAGAACAAATGCCTATTGAAGATTAAGGAGGAAGGGCATGGATTTGCATCAGAAAGGATAAAGTGGTGGCATGGCGTCTGGTTTTAAGAGATCATATGCTTGCGGAGCCCAAATGCCAGGGATGGGAGATATAAGGAATTACTTACAGGCTTTCCTGAAAGGTCAGCACAGCTAGCTTTTGGTGCTCAGCATAAAAGAATGCTTCTGAGAATCTTCTTACCTGGGTACGAAACACAAAGGTTACACGTTAAAGCCTTTTAAAGACACCGAGTGCATGCAAGCCTGCTCTAGTTGCTCTGCACAACTCTGGGGACACAAGGAAGCCAGGAACCCAGGTTGCTCAGCCAACTCAGATGGTTTTCTGCTTTGTTTTGCTGGAAGCAGCCAGTGTGTCTGGGTGAATATGGCCTGAGATGTTCAAAGCCTCTTAGGATTGAAGATACAGCCCTTGGAAATATTTCAGAATCTGTTCCAATGTACTTGCTATTTCTTTGTTTAGAAGCAGCATATCTGTTGAATTTAAGAGTTTCTCTGCTGCTTTAAAACGAGGGTCGCTAATTCCCTTCCCCGGCAGCTGACATGGCAGTAGCCAAGTTACTAAACGAGGAAAGTCAATAATCAATGGTATCTTTTGCACAAAGATATACAGTAACTCCCATTCTTACACATAAACACAGAGAGGAAGAAACCCAACATTATCAGAAACATATACATGTGTGGCATGAAATCTGCAAATTCAAGTTTTCCAAAGTTTTGCATGGACATTAGAGAGAACAATTCAGCAATGGGCAATCGATTGCCAAAAGTTGCAGGTTTGAAATGATTTGCAGAGCACTTAGTATGAAAACATACACTCCTAAAAAACTCGGTACTGCTATCGGCACAGAAGTAAGCTTTGACTTTCTATGCACTCCAACAAGATACGTAATCAAATCAATTAAGACTCTAGCCCTTATGTTACTGCTGTTATTTGTAAAATACAGCATTGTAGAATGGCAGCAGAAAGCATGCAAACAAAATTACATCTCCCTAAACCTCCAAGCTATGTTCTGACAAATGGCCTTTCTAAAATAATAGATTAGCATCGCTTGAAAAAGGCTGTTTAATAATAATAATACCTTACATCTGAGGCGCTCAAACTGCTTCATGCAGCCAGGTAAGCAATACCACACACATTTTAAAGAAAACTAGGCATGTAAAGGTCAAGTAACTTGTCAAAGGACCCCAGTTCCCTGTTCTAGCCATTAGACATGCTGCTTCTTTAGCTTAGGTGCTATGTTGAAGGTACCTCCTGCTTCCTATACATTTCCCTCTGAAGGAGTTAGATAATAAAAAAAGTCCTGATCTGAAGCACTGCATTTGAGCACATGCTTCCCTAAGCAGGCAAGTAGTCCCAGTGACATCAATGAAGCACACGCTTAAGAGGGGCTTTAGTGTATTCAGCATAATCAGACAGACAGCAGCCAAACTGTAATATGGGCGTGTGTGCATGTCTGTGAGAATGTGTGTGTGATACTAAGGAGTGGGAATGTACTGGCTGCTTATGTATAAAGAGATAATAAAAGAAACCGAACTATATTTCCAGTAGCAGCTATGTTAAACGAGTTATGAAGGATAGATTTTTAAATTATTTCACCCTATGATGATTCTGTTTTTTCAGATGAATTTCCACATTTTGTGACAATCCAGGCACCATGGGAAATCAAACCTTTACCACAACTGAGTAATCTGGTATTTTGATATTTAAAATGTGCTCAGTTTTCTGTATAGTACCAGTGTTTTATAAAGGCCAGGTCTTCTTTTCAATTGTGGCTGAGGGTTTTCCAAACTTTAGGCCCGCAATATCCGGGATCTACCCAAAAGCCAGGAAGGGATGGTCAGAGGTACAATCCTGAAATGCAGCTCTTGTATAGGACAGTAGTTTGTTTGTAATCTATGTCACTAAGGCCTCAGATTCAAATCCACACCAAAGCCCTGACCCAGCGAGCTAAATGGGAGGACCTCTGTACTGTTGAAGTTTAAGAGTCCTGGATCTGCTCAGGCAGAACAATTTATAATCTTGGGGCTAAAATACATAGCTAACTCAGTTTTCAAACTGCTCAAAGAAAAGACCTTCCCTTTATACTTGTCTGAGAAGCGCCTAGCACAATGATTTAGATGTTGGCATAGAAAGTACGCTTATTAAGTTTGCGGACGGTACCAAACTGGGAGGGATTGCAACTGCTTTGGAGGACAGGGTCAAAATTCAAAATGATCTGGACAAATTGGAGAAATGGCCTGAGGTAAACCGGATGAAGTTCAATAAAGACAAATGCAAAGTGCTACACTAGAAGGAACCATCAGTTCACACATACAGAATGGGAAGAGACTTTTAGGAAGGAGTATGCAAAAGAGATCTAGTGGGCATATGTGGAACCAACAAGCTAAATATGAGTCAACGTGTGATAGGTTAGCAAAAGCAAACGTATCTGGGATGCATTAACAGGGTGTGTTGGAAACAAGACATGAAATTTCTCTGCTCTCGTCGCGGTTTAGGCGACTCAACTGGAGTATGGTGTCCAGGTCTGGCACCGCATCTTCAAAGATAAGATGTGAAGAAATTGGAAGAGGTTCCAGAGAGAGCAACAAGAATATTTAAGTCTTGAAAAAAGACCTATGAAGGAGCTGAAAGAATGGGTTATATTCTAGTTTGGAAAAGAGAAGAGTGATGAGGGACATGATAGCAGTTTTCAGTACTTCTAAAAGTGTGTCTATCAGGAGGAGGGAGAGGAAAACTTGTTCACCTTAGCCTCTAATGATAAGAACAGAATGTTCAATGGCTTAAACAGGAGCAAGGGAGATGAGGTTGGACATTCAGAAAAAGTTCCAACTGTCAGTGGTATTAAACAACTGGAATAAATTGCTAGGGGGTTGTGAATTCCTCTCTGGAGATATTTAAGAGTAGGTTAGATAAATGTCTCTCAGGGATGGTGATACAGTTATTTGGTCCTGCCTTATGAGGGCAGGGACTAGACTCGATGGCCTCTCGATGTCCCTTATCCGTCCTAGAGTCTATGAATTATGAATTCTGGGTATTGTATACAACTACTTATTAATGTATTGTAGCTAGACCACCAAGGAATGTAGTTTGTACTGAGAGTCTATAAAGTTGCTGAAACAAAATTATAAAAGCAGATCTGGTTTCCCCTTTCATCATCTCTTGCAGATTGTGAAGCCCTTCCTGGATTCTCTAGAGCTATGCATTCCAGTCCAACATTGCCCTCCCTCTTGGCTGATGCATCCGCTGAAGAGCTGGTGGCTGCCATCTGCCAGGTGAACAGACGGGTTACAATGCGTCACTACTTGTCTCCTATTTGTTGAACTGACAGCTAGGATGTTGATAGTTGTAAGAATTATTTAAACCCGCTATTTGCTAGCATAAAATTCCCCCCGTGCAGAGAGCCGCACAGTGACTTAAGCAGTCACTTAATGGTAGAAGGCTGTGGTTGTCCTGCCGGGGTGAATTCCACAGTAACTCTAAGCAAAGGCACACTCTGATGCAACTTTGATCTCTTCCTATTCAGGTTGTTATCACCTTGCTGAATGAATGTTTAGCTAATTCCACTTAGCGTTTGCCTCCTGAGTGAATAGGCTGTGACTTCTGGTGAGCTGTTCCACTGTTCTCCAGAACTGGGTCCATGTGGCAAAGGTAGGGAGCAAGCCAGGCAGTCCTTGCTTATTCTCGTGCTTCTTCTCTTGGACTATATCAACATCTGGGGGGAGAAGATCTTTGGAGTTAGGTCAGCTGCATTACTGTAGGACTAGATTAAGTCCCCTTAAAAAAAAAAAAGCATGATCCTTGACTCAGAACTGGGCTGACGCTGTTTTCTTATCAATTATTTTATCCCAGATCAGGCAGTTACTATAGAATTATTTCAACACATGTATTTTAGCACAAATTAAGATGGAGACATAAGGGAAGTGTGGGGAGTGGGCACAATCCAGCTGTAGCCAATATTTTTCTTAGCAGGTAAAAAGTAAATGAATGCAGCCAATTGGTTGTTGGTTCCAGAATATCCACTAGATGGTGCTGCTTACTCTGGAATACGAAATGATGCTCCCTCTTCTGTAGACTTGGTGATGCCTTTCGATTAGAGTAACATCTCTTTCACACAGGTCACACCACAGCACTAGCTAGGTGAGTTTTTTTATAAAGTCTAATGCCCAGAACAGTAAGAAAAAAATTCCAAAATTCCTTCACACAACATAAAAACTAGGGGTCACCTAATGAAATTCATAGGCAGCAGGTTAAAAAACAAACAAAAGGAAGTACTTCTTCACACAATGCACTGTCAACCTGTGGAACTCATTGCCAGAGGATATTGTGAAAACCAAAAGTATAACTGAATTCAAAAAAGAATTAGATAAGTTGATGGAGGGTAGGTCCATTAATGACTATTAGCCAAGATGGTCAGGGAAGGAGTCCCATGCTCGAGGTGTCCCTAAATCTCCAACTGCCAGAAGCAGAAATAGGATACTGACCTAGCTGGATCTTGGTGGTCTGAGCCAATATGGCCATTCTTATGTTCTTAAGTGTATTTTCTCCTTTCTCTACTGCACTTGAACAAGAGTGAGAAACAGATACAAGTCTATAGAGTTCTCTTATAATTCTACTCGTATTTATGCATTCCAACCTCTATAGCATATAGTAGCAGTAGACTCCACAGACAGTAATTATGTTTTATGGTAAATGTGTTAGTAAAGCCCTACAACAATGGGGCACTGATCTATGGCTCAGGTCCCTAGGTAATACAAATTATTAACAATAATAATAATAATAGAAGTTATCCCTTAAAAAACTAAACAAAACAAACCAACAGTCTCTTTGCCAGTCACAATCCCTTTTCACCATAGCGCCACAATGAATCCTGAGTTCCTGCTTGATATTTACCCAGTCATTACCAGACAATCTCCCAAGGCTAGTGGCACTGAAATCTAAATCACGATTAAAAGGAAATCCTTGGGTGCGTATGTGTGCACGCGCATGTGTATGTGTGTAACTGGGGGTATCCTGCTTGTACTTACACTGCCCTCACTGCTCTGCTGTATTCCTGATTCTGCAATCTGTTCGGTGTGGGCAACCTCCAGTACCAATTCAAACAGTGAAATCAAAGGGGTCTATGGTGTGGAGGCATCTGCCCTCCCTCCGTTGCTCTTTGGAGGATCAGGGCCATATTTTGTATAACTAGTCCCCCTTGTTTAGAAGAAGAAATAACTTGGACTGTCAGCAATGCTGTTTACTTTCAATTTTAAACATTAGCAACTAAGTCATTGCATCAATTGTAAAGGAAGGCCTGGAGAGCAAATTTCAAAGGAGAAGCTACATTAAAACCCAGAATTATTAAATAGCATGATGGTTATTTTTCCAGCTCATTTGCTCTTAAACTTTTCAGCAGGCTTGAGATAACTCAAAGGTCGGTCTCAAGCTCTAATTGTGATGTTCTTGCTGTATAACAACAGTGGGTCACACAAACCGAGAGCTAGGCAGGTGTCAGAGAAATCCTGAGAGGTAGCCATTCCAGTTTGTTTTAGGTACTCAGCACTTCTCAGGATTCGGCCCATGGGTAGGGCTGAGAAGGACCTATTCCAATTCCAAGTCCCTCCCAATTAATCTGAATTCTGCAATATTCATTCACGAATTTGAGACTTCCAGAGGAGCCCAGGGAAGTCTGGAATCCATTGTATTATTGCCCGACATTCACAAAATCATGAGTCATTGCCGAAATCATACCGTTGCCTTAAAAATCAGATTTTGTAAAATAACAATGAATGTTGTGGTTCTTTTATTTGCCTTCTAGTTTTTGAACCTTCAGGGTGCACTTGGGTCGTATTTTCAAACTTTTCTCTGCAACCAGGAGGGTTAGACTCACATCACAGACTGTGACATCTCACTCAGTTACCCGTTTCTTGAGCCCAATAACTTGTGTTTAGCTAAAGCACAGCTTCCGGAAATACATCCGGTCTTGATCTGACATCAGGAGAGATAATCTACTACTTCCCTTGATAGTTTGTTCCAAAGGCTAATTACCCTCACTGTAAAAAAAATAAAATCATATGTCTTATTACGAATTGGAATTTGTCTGGTTTTGGCTTCCACCCATAGGTTCCTGTTTTGCCTTTCTCCACAACATTAAAGAGCCCTTTAGTTTCCAACATTTTCTCCCCAGGAATGAATTTATACACTGCAATCAAAGTCAGGTCTCAATCTTCTTGTTGATAAACTAAACAGATTGAGAGTTACGTCTCTCACTAAAAGGCAATTTTTCCAGCCCTCAAATAATGTTTGTGGCTCTTTCCTGCACCATCTCTCATTTTTCAACATCCTTTCCAAAATGTGGACACCAGAACTGCATGCAGTAGTCTAGTATTGGTCTCACCAATGCTGTATTTAGAAAGGTAAAATCACCTCCTTCTACCAACTCACTACTTCCCTATTTATATGCCTGTTTAACTTTAGGTACCCATGTTTAACCATTTGGTCCCATATACCTGGCTCTCAATCAGCAGCAGACCATATATTATAACCCAGGAGTTGGTAGCTCCCAGTCCCATTTAACTAAGCTGATCTTTGGGGCTATTCCTAGGGATGGAAATGTCAGGCCTTGTTAAAACAGTCCAGCCAGTGATTTGATGAAAATGAAGGCGGAACCATATGCATTTGCAGTCATAGTGCAAGAAACGTTTGTTTGACTGGTTGCCGACACTGAACTCGCTTCTCCCAAGTGAGTTGTCTCCGTGAGTTTGGAAACTGCGTGAACGTATTGATTCTGCTAAAGAAAATACCTGCAGCTCTGTACAAAGTTGGGATAGCGTATCTTCCACAGCTAGCTCCGCTGGGGGCACAAAAAGAAAAACCAAGTTTGAGAAGAGCAGAAGTGACACATTAACTCATAACTGTCATTCAACACTCGACGCTCCACCCTCGACTGGCAAGAGTCTCCTTGGCTCTGCGCCCAAGATCTCTGCTCAAGAGCCCCTCTCTCTCCTTAATGGTCAAATCCTGCTCACTTTACTCCAGCAGCTACCCTTGGTGAAGTTCAATGGGACACTTGCCTCAAAAAAGCGTGCAGGATTTGGCTCTTCCTATATGGGACTCCCAGTGGGGTAAGCAGCAGCTTGACCAGAAAGGGAGCACGCACACTACAAAATGCCCTGCCCCTTTTCCAGCAAGCAACTGCGTTAGGGCTAGTGCTGGAGCATCCCCAGCTTCCATGGGGGTCAGTAGTATTGGCAGTGCTCAGCGCTGCACCAGAGGCACCCAGCACTGTGCAGGATTATGCCCTTTACTTACTTTATAATGCCAAGGTAACACAGTAACAAAGTGCAAGCTGCTAAGTGCCCTGGCAAAAGCCTTCCAGGGCAGCAAATGCTTCAGCCAATTGCCCTATACCTTGTTTCATCCCCAATATCTGAGCAATGAGGCAAACCAGGCTTGTAAAGCTTTATGCAGCTCTGGGTCTGAAGTCTGTCAGCTCTTTGGGGCAGGGACTGTACCTTCCTCTGTGTTTGGAAAGCCCCTGGGACCTGTTGGGCCCTGCCACAGTGTCAGTAATAAATCCTATATTTGGAACATGCGCATTTGTTTCCTTTTCTGCATCTATGCTTGGTGGTCTCAACCAAAATGTTTGCTTTGGGGCCTTAATGCAGACCTAGCTATTACAGCTTGCAGCTGTCAAGTGAGATGGCCCCAGGGAAAATCCCATGCTGCAGTTATGCCCCACCAAGAGTGGATCATAGAGACATTCTGCAAAACATCATAAAAACAGGAGATCTGAAACAAAACCTCAGGAACTGTGGCTTGTGGAATTTGCAGGGAGGAGCCATCACTAATAATAACAAGTATATAGCACATGGATACAAGGGAAGACCATACCAAAATGCCTCCTATTTCAATGTTCAGAGTAACCATGAAGGGACAAATTGACACAAGGGTGTCTAACTGCAATTTTCCATATTCATAGGCACAACCACTGGGGGCATGAACACAAATACCCACACCCCATCTTTTAATGTGCTGGTTCATGCTTCAATCCGGACTCATGAATTTGCATTCTTGGTTTCTCAGGCTTGCTCCAGATCTAAAATTTAGACTGACATAGCTACGCGGGTCTGGAGTGTGAAAAATCCACCCCCTTGACCAACGTTGCTAAGCTGACCTAACCCCCAGTGTAGACGCAGCCAAATCAATGGAAGAATGCTTCTGTTGACATAGCTACCGTCAGCTGGAGAGGTATTGTTCCTACACCAATAGAAAAAACCCTTCCTTCAGTGGTGGCTGTGTCTACACTAGGGGGCTGTGCTGGCAGAGCTATGGCAATGTAGCTGGTATAGTCCCTGTAGTATAGACATACCCTTAAGGTGGAAACTGGATCGTTACATTTTTTATGTACAGTCCATGGGCCTAATCAATGCCCACTGAAGTTAATGAAAAGACTCTCAGTGACTGTAACAGGCTTTTGATCAGGCCTCAAAGTCCTGAACCTGCAATCAGATATTTTAGACTTGTAAATGAGAACGGAGAATTTCATTGATAAGTGGTTAAACAGTCAGATTTGCATTTAGTGAATCTGCATGTATAGCAAGTATGTATGCAAATGAAATGCATATTTATGCATCATAAACTGTCTGAAAATCTGGCCCATGGGATGCAGAAATGTAACCTGTATGTGTTTTGGGTCTTTTTATATTTGCGATAGATGAAATGCACAAGAGGCAATACCACCTTGCCCCTTTCAACTTCCAAACCTGCCAGTGTGTGAGAGAAATGCATGACACCTGTGTTTTGTTGTCATGCTGGAGTTGACAGGTTATAATAACTTTTAAGTACCGGATCTGTTGTTAAGGATGTTTTCTCACTGTGTGAAATAAATAAATCAGTTTTCTTAACTGAATGCAGGTTATTTGAGAGAGGGAAACATGTGACCCTTAAGAGTGAATGCAGCAGGACGAGGAGGTGGAACCAGCCCCAATGTGGGATGTGATGTGCAGCACAATGCTTTACAGCTGACTGCTCCGATAGTACCTACAGAATCGATATGGAAGACATTCTCTCTCTCTCTGTTTAAGCCACAGGTCAATGGAATGGGGCATGTTTCTCTCATCGGCTCTGCAATCCTAATATTGCCAGCTAATGCCTTTTTAAAATATATACATCTGAAAGTGCCAGCCATGCTTCCTAAATCCAAAGAAACAGGTTGGAAAACAGAGGCTGGCTTGGGGAGTTCTTCATTTCTAATTAACTACTCAGTACCACTGCAAGCATGAGAGAGCACAAATTAATGAATGCAAGCCTGCAACCCTACAACAGTGCTAGGCCTTGAAACTTTGAACCCAATATCCTTACTAGTGCTGTGAAAGGTCGACAAAGCCATAGTGTCTTCTGCTTCAGGGGGAGAATCTATTAAACAGCTAAACTAGGGAGAAAAGCAGAAAACACTTTAAAGAGCATGTAGTAATTCTGCTACTATCAAGGTGTCTGTGGTAAAAAAGCAATACATTCTAAAGCAGAAATTGGAGACTATGTTCTAATAAAATTTACTCTATATTGAGTTTCCCCTGCTAACTTGAAAAATATTTGCTCATGGGGCTGTTGGTTCCTAAAGTCCTTCCATGCCTGATAGGGAGCTCGAGGTTTGAAAGGCAGCCAATTCCAGACATCATTCAAAGAAACTATTTTTGGACACTTATAACAACTTATTCCTTCTAAACACTAATGTGATCTTCAGCTGGCATAAACCGATTGCAGTAGAGCGATGTCGATTTACATCAGGCCTGGCGCATGATCTGGCCCTGGCTCATGATTACCCTAAAATAAACATGAAAATTAAAATCAGGGGAAAAAATCCCCTAAAATCCCAAAACAAACTGGAAAACTTAGTTACTAAAAGGTCTGTTTAAAATGAGACCAGTCAACACCAAGAGATGTAAAATGTCTGTTCTCTTACCTAACTTCAGCTGTGGCAAATCTGGAATCTCTTTCATTATGACTGTGTAGTACAGATGAAGCCCTCTGTATGCATTCAAGAGCAGCAGACACAGGTCCTTATGCCATTTGTATGCATGTTGCATACAGTTTTCAGAAGGGACATAAAAGCTACCCTGGATAAGGAAACAGAAGAAAATAAATGCAAATTAAAATGTACGCTTCTCTTTTGTGCTGGAGGTTTAAAAATGTGAGTGTGAGATGCCCCATAATCTTGCATCCTTTAGATCACATGTAGATCTTTACTTCCACTCGTTGTCAGCGTATAAAGGACCACACACTGGTGTCACGTAAGAGGATGTTCAGAGCATGATTCCCACTGGTCCTTCCCTCAGGCATTAGCTCCTGGAAGCAGGAAGCCTGAGCTTGGGTCTATCATATGAGGAAGCAATCGAGCAGAAGAAAGTGTGTTTAAACACAGAAGTCTCCAAAAACTGTTGCGAAAAAGGAATAGTATTTTACATCTACCTATAGGTGTAGATAGTAGAGCTTGAGCAGGCATTTGCAATATTGTAACAAAGTCAAAGGGATACCCTCCATTTAAAATCAGAACTTGACTACAAATTTGCTGCCTGCACTTGTTATGGGCACAGCCTAAGATGACTAGAACTGAAAGACAGAAGATAAAAATGTTTCCCTGATTTTTTCTGTATGTTTACTTTGTGCATTTGACAGCACTTTGTAGATAGTCAGTTTCACAGTTTGCTCTGTGTAGTGAGCTAAGCCCTGATCCTGCTGTTAGCTCTGAATTTGATTGTAGAATTGAGGCCTGAAGAACTTTCCTGTTGTTTGTGTGGGTTTTTTACCCAGAACCACATGAGAGAAACAACACTTGAAAGAGGGAATTGAGGAGCAGATGCTCATTATTCAGATCAAATTGTCCCTTTAAGTCAGAAGGACAGAGAGTCCCAAACCAAACCCCTGTACTCAAACTTTCTTGAACACTAGCAAAGTTCAGATACTGATTTGCACAGTGCACCTGGCCCTTCCTCCTACAGTAAAGTGGCTGAACTACACCACCATATCATCTCTCTCGTGCACTAAATATGGGTAAGTAGAATGGCTCAGTGGTACATTTTCAACTCCAGTGCTTGATACCGACACAGTGAGGGATTCAGGTGTCAAGAAGCATGCAAGTCCTGGCTCTGTTTGCACATGTCACACACTGAATTTCCACACTGCGCAGATTACTATTCACTTGCTATATTCCCGGCTTGAGTTCAGAATGCAGTGGACACCACTGGACAGTCAACATTTCCCCTGCAGGGACCACCTAGCAGTATCCGTGAAAGAACAAAAACAATGAGGAGCCCTTCTGGTATCTTAGAGACTAACAAATTTATTTGGGCATAAGCTTTCATGGGCTAGAACCTACTTCATCAGTTATAGCCCAGGAAAGGTTAATAAATTTGTTAGTCTCTTAGGTGCCAAAAGGACTCCTTGTTGTTTTTGCTGATACAGGCTAACATGGCTACCCCTCTGAAACCTGTGAAAGGACAGTAGTTCTCTGTGCTTAGAATAGGGGAGGGTATCTCAGGACTCATCTTCCCACACATGGCCTGTGTGAAAGTAGAATTAATTACATTGTAAAAATAAGAATGGATTAAAGAAATGTTGTCTGCACCTTTAAGCAAAATTGTTGGAATGTTGCAATCCAGGTGTCAGGAACACAAACATTAGCATAGAACAATTGCACCGTTTAAGGGCAATTGGAAAAGTATTAGCCTTAGATCGATACCAATCAGTAAGGACGTGGAATATGCATGCTGTGTCACAGGTGGTTTTTCCTGTCTGTTGCTTTCTTTGTCCCTTTGTCTAAACTCCTGCCCTTTCGTCTGTATAAATAAGATAGTTTGTGTCTTGTATGGTGCTCACATTTATCTGGGTGTATTCGCAGAGCGCTGTGCTAATAAAACAGAGTGGTCTGACAAACTGTGAGTCCTGAGTCTAACTTTGACACCTGCAAGAGCTTGAATTTCGTGGTGTATTTTCCCAGGAGCTAGCTGGGATTTTGTAATGGACACAAGGGAAGCAGTTTGTCTTGATGGGTGGGAAGACACTAACATGGGGCTTCTCGGTTGGCTGACACATCATGGACTGAAACTAGGACCTCTAAAGCTACACCCATGAGTCTCCATGAGCTAAAGGGACAGGCCCTGTAGCTGGGGGCTGCAATAGACTCACACCCTGTGGGGATCAGACACAATGGAGAATGTGTAACATACACTGAGCAGTGAATTACAAGAGCGTGGAGTGGAAAAATGGCCTTTCTGCAACCTCTTCTCCTCAGAGCACCCATACAGGGGCAGCAATGATATGGATCCCAGCCCTCCAACTGTCTCCTGGTAGATGGACACCGGTATTTGCACAGACCCTCACTGATTTCAGTGTGGCTTTGAATGAGCACAGGACTTGCCCATGTGGAGTCAGTCATGGCCAGAGCTTTTGTCCAACACTTGTGTTTCTTGTTAGCAAATTTTAGTCTCTATTAGAAATCCCTCAGGATTGTTGCTGAGCTGTGTTTTAAATATTAGCTTTAAATCCTGAAGGTTTGGAGGATCTGAGCACCCCACATTCACAACACAGTATCTGGGGACCTGGGGAGGTGGAAACGGGGAACGAATGGAGAAAAGGTGCTGGAAGAGGATAAAAGTGTGGAAGTGGATTGCTAAACTTTTTAGGGTCAAAAAATATGCCACTGCCATGTTACTTAGGCAAAACCATTCTGATAAAGGCTAAATTAAATAACAGAAGCATCTATTTGTGGTGCATTGTAGTTTCACATTTTATGTTCGTGAGATATTAGATCTTAGTTGCACAACAAAATGATGTTTTAATGGGTCTGTTTTCTGCCTCTCTTGATGTAAAACATCATTATAATGCAAAAATAGTAAGAACCAGGAAAATGGAATAGCAGGTGGGATCACAAATGCGTGAGTTAAAGGCAGTGAAAATCTTTATCAGTTAACTCCATTTTAATTACATTCATGTTTGCATAGTTCTCAGATATTGCTTTCTTTTAAAATCCTAACGTATTTTTCAAATTGATTTCATATGAATGGTTAGAGTCCCTGTGTCAGAGATCAGTTAATTCACCTTAGCTAAGCACAGGTTTTGTGAGAACGGTTCTTGCAGAGACCTATGTAGCACAATGGATGGGGGAGGAGAAGCTATTTATAAAAATGTTGCTTGCTGCTCAATATATTGGGCAGCATCTAGAGGTTGCAGTACAGAGCAAGAGCCAGGAGACCTAGTGTGACACCAAACCAGAAAGGATTAAGCAAGTAACAGGCTAAATGACACAAATTCAACCTTTAAAAACATACTAGAAAAGTATATTCATTGTAAAGTTATAAATAGCTAACAAAGCCATGTTAGCTAGACCAGGCCTTTGAAATGTAGACTTGTCCTGTTAGAGAATTAGAAGAAGATGGTTACTGTATTTGTCTGTGTCTACCTATATCTTGTCAGAGGTTAGCAGTGTTACTATATTCTACTGATGCAGAGATCAAAAGGGAATATTAACACTTAGATGAAACGTGAGTGTAATAATATCATTGTCTATATTTCTCTTTTATCTTTTAGTTGTAGTAAACGATCTATGAACTGCTGAAATGGTTAATTGCCTTATGCTGATCAATGCAACTAATTACCTACGTATAAACAGGAAATAGAAGTGACTTCTAAGTCATAATGTATATTATCTTTCTTCATCCAATTAATACCTGCTGTGTTAACTACTGTTGAGAGGCTAATGCAGCCTGCCAGAGATCTATAAAAGAACTCTAGGGCCCCAATCCTGTATCTCAGATCATAGAATCAATATCAGAGTTGGAAGGGATCTCAGAAACTCATCTAGTCCAAACCCCCTGCTCAAAGCAGGACCCATCCCCAGGGAGATTTTTGCCCTAGATCCCTAAATGACTCCCTCAAGGATTGAACTCAGAACCCTAAGTTTAGCAAGACAATGCTCAAACCACTGAGCTATTCCTCCCCACCCACTGCTTAAATTTGGTCAGGGAAAGCTTGAGTCGCAAGACTGAAGTCTCCAACTCCAAGTCTGGATTACCCTGGTATTTCTCATGGAAGAATTTATACAAACTCTGCACATGAACTGTCTATTTGGATTATAACCTCTGGAATTGACTCTGAAAGAACTGTTTGCAACTCAGCAGCTCACCATCTCTACTATGAACATCCTATCTGTATGTATAATAATCTTTAATCACAGCCTCTGTCTTTTCTTTTAAAATAGATCTTAGTTTATTAATAAGAATTGGGTATAAGCATGGATTTGAGTAAGATTTGGAATATTCATTGACCTGGTGGGTAATGTGTTCGATCCCTTGGGCAGGGGTTGAACTTTATATATTATAAACAAGATTTTCAGTAATTCTCATCATATTTGACTAGGCTGTCTGGGTGAGAGACCAAGTCTGGATTGCTTTAATGGAGCTTATGTTTTGGTAACCAGTAAGGTATTGTAGAAGCTGTTTGGTGGCTGGGTTGGTCAATCTAATTATTAGAATAACCACCAGTTTGGGGGATCGTTTGTCCCATTCTTTGCAGTTTTCCCTGACTGAGCAATCTCAAGTGTGTCGGAGAAAAACTTAGTTCTCACTTTCTGGTTGGGTGCAGCAAAGTCAGATACTTTATTTCTCAAGCAATTGCATAGAGGGACACAGGGTTTTCCCCTCCTAGGCAGGTCTCTCTCCAGGTAAACAATTGCAGCAAGCATTTATACCTTTTGTTACATACAATAATAAGCAACAGCTGCATTTGGTTTATGCAGAGGTCATCTTGATATCTTATATTTCCCACTTCTATTTAGACACTAGTCTAGATTCCTCATTATTGACACAAGGTCGCAACAACTTCTCACACAGTTCTTTCCCACTCACCTCACTCAAGCCTCGCTTCTACAAATCTCGTGTTATTAGGGTTACAGCTAGCCTGACTCTTGCTCACAGCAGTGACTGTTTGCATTGAAATCCCTGTCAGTTCTTGCTCTACTTCCACAAGTGTGTCCCGTCCCCCCCACCCCCAGCAACAATGATCACGCAGATTTTAGTCCCAACTCCGCATTAGATTAGCTGCGTGACACTGGATCCACATTTTCAAAAGTAATGCTAATTTTCAATCCTTCCATTCTTGTGTGCCCAACTAGAATCACTCATAGGAACCTGTTTTTCAAAGCTCCCGATCCTGAGCCAACTCCAATATTCGGCAGAGCCAATCATTCAGAGCTTCCCCGGCTTCCTATGGACTTGTGGCTGCTTTTGAAAACATGGGTCTTCATGTTATCTCCTGTCATAAACAGATAGCTAAGGGTTAATGTTTCTTTTACCT
>NC_133770.1:290419296-290420913 GCF_003597395.2 Chelonoidis abingdonii
ATCTCCATCTCTGGAGATATTTAAGAGTAGGTTAGATAAATGTCTATCAGGGGATGGTCTAGACAGTATTTGGTCCTGCCATGAGGGCAGGGGACTAGACTCGATGGCCTCTCGATGTCCCTTCCAGTCCTAGAGTCTATGAATCTATGAATTCTGGTGCTATTGTAACAACTACTTATTAATGATTATTGTTAGCAGACCCACCAAGGAATGTAGTTTGTACTGAGAGTCTATGAAGTTGCTGAAACAAAATTATAAAAGCAGATCCTGGTTTCCCCGTTTCATCATCTCTTGCAGATTGTGAAGCCCTTCCTGGATCTCTCAGAGCTATGCATTCCAGGCTCCAACATGCCCTCCTCTTGGCATGATGCTATCCAGCTGGAAAGCTGGCTGCCACTGCCAGGTGAAGACAAGACAGGTTACAAGGTCACTACTTGCTCCTATTTGTTGAACTGACAGCTAGGATTTGATAGTTGAAGGAATTATTTTAAACCCGCTATTTGCTAGGCATAAAATTCCCCCCCCGTGCAGAGAGCCAGCACAGTGACTTAAGCATCACTTAAGTGGTAGATAGGCTTTGGGCTGGTTCTCTGCCTGGGGGTGAATTTCACACAGTAACTCTAACAAAGGCACACTCTGGATGCAACTTTGATCTCTTCCTATCAGGTTGTTATCACCTTTGCTGAATGAATTGTTTAGCATTACCCTTAGCGTATGATGCTCCTGAGTAAGATAGGCTGTGACTTCTGGATGGAGTGTCACTGTCTCCAGGAACTGGGTCCATAGTGTCAAAAGGTGGGAGCAAAGCCAGGCTAGGTCCTTGCTTATCTGCTCTGCTATCTTCTCTGGACTATTCAACATCTGGAGGGGGAGAAGGATATTTGGAGGTTAGGTCAGCGGCATTAATTAGGACATTAGATTAAGTCCCCTTAAAAAAAAAAAAGCATGATCCTTGACTCAGAACTGGGCTGACGCTGTTTTCTTATCAATTATTTTATCCCAGATCAGGCAGTTACTATAGAATTATTTCAACACATGTATTTTAGCACAAATTAAGATGGAGACATAAGGGAAGTGTGGGGAGTGGGCACAATCCAGCTGTAGCCAATATTTTTCTTAGCAGGTAAAAAGTAAATGAATGCAGCCAATTGGTTGTTGGTTCCAGAATATCCACTAGATGGTGCTGCTTACTCTGGAATACGAAATGATGCTCCCTCTTCTGTAGACTTGGTGATGCCTTTCGATTAGAGTAACATCTCTTTCACACAGGTCACACCACAGCACTAGCTAGGTGAGTTTTTTTATAAAGTCTAATGCCCAGAACAGTAAGAAAAAAATTCCAAAATTCCTTCACACAACATAAAAACTAGGGGTCACCTAATGAAATTCATAGGCAGCAGGTTAAAAAACAAACAAAAGGAAGTACTTCTTCACACAATGCACTGTCAACCTGTGGAACTCATTGCCAGAGGATATTGTGAAAACCAAAAGTATAACTGAATTCAAAAAAGAATTAGATAAGTTGATGGAGGGTAGGTCCATTAATGACTATTAGCCAAGATGGTCAGGGAAGGAGTCCCATGCTCGAGGTGTCCCTAAATCTCCAACTGCCAGAAG
>NC_133770.1:290446391-290566545 GCF_003597395.2 Chelonoidis abingdonii
TTCTCTCAAGCCCCTTTTATTCCAGAGACTTACAGGTTTCTCATTTACAGTCCAGGGAGGAGATGACGCTGAGTGGCCTGACGGTTTCTTACTACGACGGAAAAAGGACGGTGGCGTGGAAGAGGTAAACCTCTCAACCACCCGTGAATGTCTGCGCGCAACAAATCCAGGAGCTGCTGCACTGCTTCGCCCCATTGTTCTCAGCCACTCCAGGATCGGACTGAACGGGCATACCACTCATGGACACAGGTATGCTCACCCAGTAGACCACCACCTCTACCGGGTGTCCCTCACGCACAAGCTGTATAGAACGGAGATCCAGACATGCTACAGGGGTATTAATTACGCTTCATCTACCAGTGCATGGCATCCAGTGGTTCTGGTACCCAACCAGATGGGGAAATACGCTTTTGCGTGACTACCGTAAGCTAAATGCGGTAACTCGTCCAGACGAACTATCCAATGCCCGCACATGATGAGCATTGGAGAAGTTGGGACGTGCCCAGTTATCTCTACATAGACTTAACCAAGGGGTACTGGCAAGTACCGCTAGATGAACTACCAAGGAAAGGTCAGCATTCGTCACCATGCGGGGGTATATGAATTTAATGTACTCCTTTCGGGCTGCGAAAATGCACCGCCACCTTCCAGAGGCTGGTAGATGGTCTACTAGCAGGACTGGGAGAATATGCAGTTGCCTACCCGATGATGTGGCCATTTTTTCAGACTCCTGGCTGACACCTAGTACATCTGGAAAAGGTCTTTGAGCATATCAGGCAGCAGGACTAACTGTTAAGGCCAAAAAGTGTCCAATCGGCCAAAACAGAGTGATTACCTGAGACACCAGGTGGGTCACGGAACCATAAACCCCTACAGGCAAGGTGGATGCTATCCAAAAGTGGCTGGCCCAAAGTCAAGAACAGGTCAATCCTTCTTAGCTTGGCCGGGTACGACAGGCGATTTGTACCACACTACAGCCAAATCGCTGCCCACTGACCGACCTGACCAAAAAACCCAGCCAAATACATTAATGGACTGATGAGTGTCAGGAGGCCTTTACCCAACTTAAGCGATGCTCCATCTGACCCTTGCTAAGGCCCAGACTTTGACAAACCATTCCTAGTAACCATGATGCATCGAGCGTGGTAATAGGAGCAGCTTCTCATGCAGGAAGGACCAGATCAGAACTTCCACCTGTCGTGTTTCTCAGCAAGAACTATCTGAGAGGAAGCCACTGATCAGTCAGTGAAAAGGAATGCTATCATTGTGTACGCCCTGGAAAGCTACCCATCATGTTTGGGGACGGCGTTCCAGCTACAAACTGACCATGCTGCGCTAAAGTGGCTTCATTACAGCCAAAGGGACAACAAGAAACTTCTTCGTTGGAGTTTAGTTCTCCAAGATTTTGATTTTGAATTCAACACATTTCAGGAGCTTCTAACAAGTAGCTGATGCACTCTCCCGTGAGAGTTTCCCAGAATCACTCGTTAAAAATTTTCCTTAAAATGTAAAAGTCTTGTGAGTTTACATGCTTAGTAGTAGTGTAAAGGTGCATGTGTTGTATTACTCTGTTTTAGTTTAAAGTTCTAGGAAGAAATCACACGCCAGTGAAATTTCCAATCTCTGTGATGTGGGGGCGTGTCATAAAAGATAGCTAAGGTAATGTTTCTTTTACCTGTAAAGGTTAACAAAGGGAACCAACACCTGACGCAGAGACCAATCAGAAACCGGATTTTCAAAGTGAGGGAGGGAATTCTGGGTGTGTTTGTCTTTGCTTCTGCCTGTTTGTTTTCTCTCGCTATGAGGGAAGAGTCTTTTTTTCCCTATCTCCAGCTTCTTTACCCTCTGTTCCCAAGTTGTGAGTACAAAGGAAAAGCAATAGGTTATATTGTATTTTGATTTACATGTGTGGAGTTGCTGGAATGTTTAAATGTGGATACTTTTGGAATAAGGCTGATTAGTCATATTCTTTTAAGCAATAGCCTGCGTTATGTCATCTTGATGCAGTGATCATTCATGTGTTTTTCTCTCTTTTTTATATAAGCTTTCTTTTTAAAACTTGTTGGATTTTCTTTTCCTAGTTAAGGCAAGGGGATAGGACTCTCTGTGCCAGGAGTACTGTCTCTCTCAGGGAAAGACTGGGAGGGGGAGAAGAAGAGGAGGAAGGTAATCGTCTTCTCTGTTTTGTGTTTCAGGATTGAAGC
This sequence comes from Chelonoidis abingdonii, assembly GCF_003597395.2. Lineage (NCBI taxonomy): Eukaryota > Metazoa > Chordata > Testudines > Testudinidae > Chelonoidis > Chelonoidis abingdonii. The sequence goes on from NC_133770.1 coordinate 290,448,596, forward strand.
AGGGAAATCTCCTAGTATCCCCGGGCGGAAATCTGGAGAAAGTAAAGAGCAGGAAGGAAGTGGGTTATTTCCCTTTGTGGAGCTCAGGGCATCTGAGTCTTGGGGGTCCCCAGGGAAAGGTTTGGGGAGGGACCAGAGAGTTTATCAGGTACTCAGAATCCTGATTGGTGGCAGCGAGATAAGATCCAAGCTGGTAATTAAGCTTGGAGGTTCATGCTAAGCACCCAGATTTTGGACGCTAAGGTCCAGATTTGGGACAGAGGCTTACTACACCTCTCCCTCTGCAAAATGCGGATGAAAAGAATACCCCCCTCCCATCCTCCATGTGCAAGTTGCTTTTAGTTCTTCAGGTGAATAGCATTAAGGAGAGTTTGGTGATTGCACAGAATATTTCGGACGGGTAAGAAATCAAAAATCCAATTAAAAATATCATAGGCTCAACAAGCCACTCTGACATTTAATCCAAGTTGATTCTGGACCAATTGTATAGTGTGGTTGGCGTGCAAAGGCAGCAGACAGCTGGAGTCAAAGCCCTACTGAACTGCAACATGAGAGGAGTTTACTGTGATCCTGATAATAGAAGAAAATAGTGACATCCAGCGTTTGGCCATTTTAAAAAGAATTCCCTGTGATTTCAGGTTCTGGGAACATTTACACTGTATATTCACTACATGTATGAGTAGTCTACATGGCTGAGGAATCATGGCCCTAATACATCCCCTTGGCATCATCAAACCTGCTCCCACACTCTTGACTTTCCCTTCAGAAAAGGGAATATGTTGGAATGAAGGGAATGTGGTCAGCATGTGATAATTTTCTGTGATCCAATGTTGGCATAATCTCACCCCCAATACCAGGAACTGTATGTCAGGTGCAAGTTAGAGCAGCCCTAAGACTCCTCTAACTTGCACCAAGAGTAAAACTGGTCCTGGCTGTCCCCAGGATCAGGATAGGCTGGAAGTAGCTTCCAGTCATCATGGTCTCCACCTTGGGTGCTGTGTCAAGCACAGCTCTGGCTCTAACCCAGATTGTAAGGCCATTGAGTTAAAAATCTGATTAGTCATTAAGAAAAGAGCTGTTTGTATGCTGATAAACATAAGGACTCAAACCTCAAACACAGACACACCCCCCCCCAGCATGTTTGTGTGCCAAAAGTCTACGTGTCAGTCAAAGCTGAGCTCACACAATAGTGCACGTCTGAGAGAACCCCCAATTTGTGCACAAGCATCTGGCGTGGGCCTCATAATTGACCTGCTCCCTCACGCCCCTTCCTTAATGTGTCACAACATTTCCAGCTCCTAGTAGGTGCTGAGATAACAGTGCTCTGCTCGGGACAATACCTATGGTAAAAGGCTGCAGGCAGGGATAGTCAATAGGGGGACCGTGGGCCAAATCTGGAACCCCAGATGCTTTCCAACAGACGCCCAAATCTTTTTATTTACTTATTATCATTATTGTTTCTATTATTTTCTCTGGAGTCTGGACCTTGGCAAAAAATAATTGACCATCCTACCCCCTGGCTGCAGAGCTACAACTTCACAGCAGTAAGCAGAAGAGGAATCTGAACTGGGAGAGAGAAAGCGTCTCATCAAACACCAGTGTCTTAAATAAGAATCACGAAAGCACAAAAAAAGAGCCAGTTCAGTTTTTCCTTTGCATTAATTCATGGGGCAGCATGCAAGGAGCCTTCCCTGTGCTCCTTGCACCCGGTGGGGGAAATCCCAGTTTCTGCACTCTGGGTGCCTCAAGGCTGCGTATTGCCCCAAAGTGTGGGGGAGGGGTGGGGTAAGAGCAGGAGCAGCAGAAGCACCCTCAAGTGGGGGAGCATGGCCCTCTGGCCCCTCTCTGTTCCAACGCCCTTGGTAAGAGGTGAAGCCCTCTCCCCTATCCATAGTAAGTTGATTGGTATCACTGTAAGGAACACCACTGTGTGGACACTCCCAGCACTGCCAACTCATGAGTTTATCCTCAGTGATGGGATTTCTGAGGCATTTATCTTGGTGATGATGCAGGAAGCTCCAGCTCCCTCATGCAGTTCAGCCCTGTCAGAAGCTGGCACAGTCACTCCCAACCGCTCCCTCCATCCCCTCCAGTCCTGGGAGGTACATGAGTAGGATGGAGCCTCTGCCCTTGCCCCCGCAGCACCCAATGAAGAACACCTGTAGCTACCCCGCCAAGCCTGGTAGAGGGGAGTAATGAACTCTAGAAGCATGGGTGGGGGTATGATTGGCTAGGGGATGGCTAAGCCTGCCCTAACTCAGGCTCTGGCCTCACCCACACTCTGCCCCAAGGCCCTGCCCTCGCTCTTCCTCTCCTCCAAAGCCAGCAAAGCTCAGCTCAGGCTGGCGACCTAGACATCAGGGCTCAGCTGGCTGGCAGTCGGTGGGTCGGACTGGTGCTCAGGTCAGCTGGCAGTCCTGGGAGTCAGGCCAGCACTTGGACCAGCCAGCAGCCTGGGGCTCGAGGCTCAGCTAGCTGGCAGCCGGTGGGTCGGACTGGTGCTTAGGCCAGCTGGCAGCCCTGGGAGTCAGGCCAGTGCTAGGACCAGCCAGCAGCCTGGGGCTCCAGGCTCAGCTGGCTGGTGGCTCGAGGGTTGGACTGGTGCTCAGGCCAGCTGGCAGCCCTGAGAGTCAGTCCGCTGCTTGGACCAGCCGGTGGCTCAGGGCAGCTGTGGGAGGTGTGCTGGATCGAGGGGGTTTGGCATGGGCTCCTCTGGCTGCAGTGGTGGGGGGCCTCCAGCAGGTGAGGGGAACAGAAGGGGTGGAGCCTTGGGCTGAAGGGGTGGGGCCAGGGGCTAGCCTCTGTGAAGTGGGTATTCACAGGCCAACTGTGCCTAAGAGGAGCAGAGATGAGACTGAACTGATGGAGGCTGAAGTGGCTGAACTGAGTGGAGGGCGGGGACAAGACTTATTGCGGGGCAAGGGTCAAGCAGATGTGGAGGTGAGAGCTCCCATAGCAGGTACCAAAGTCACCTTACCCAATACATTTGGGAGAGGGGGCACCGCTAACGGTCATATATGCAGATCGGGAGTTCCGAAACTTGAAAGGCAGATTTAAAAACCTAACTTTTTTTTTTAATTTAGTGATTTTTTTTGGCTAATCCAATTATTTGGTGGGTTTGACTTATGAATTTGATCTCTTGAGGGCGGCACTACCTCTACTCCATGCAGCGACTCAGAGGTACAATCCCACCTTGACTGTCTGTAGCTATTAGGCCATATCCTCAGCTGGAGTGAGTCAGTGCTGCTCCGTTGAGTGGTCCATTGTCTTTGGAACCATTTGAGTTTGTGGGAACAACCCTTCTGCTCTAACTGAAAGCTTAAAAACCACAGACAGAAAATCCATCCTATTAACCAGCCAGGCCAAAGGATCCCCAGGCATGTCTCTCATCAAAGAGGGCCGTACTGCAGCTGGCCCTTCAGACTAAACACTCTATAAATCAACAGCAGCAGTGCTAGCATGAGTGTGGGAAAATTCTGGTCACGGAGGCCCAAATCCCAAATTCCTCTGCCTGGCCCACACAGAAAGTTACGTCGCTTTAACTCAAGGTGTGATTTTAAACTGATTTAGTGATACCAGTGCACGTCTGTGCGTGAAGACTTTCAGGAAACTTCAGGTGCAACCTCACCTGCTACAAGCCAAGCATAAATGTATATGGTGTGTTCACTAGTTTGCTAGTTGGACTGGATTGGTTTTTAAGCTCAAATCACTTAAACCAGCACAATGTCTGTGTAGACACAAGCTCTACAGCAACGGAAGTGATGTGGTTCTGCCATGCTACTGAAGCAGCTTCATACAGAGAGTTCAAAGCTCCTCTGCATCCCCGGGAACCCTGTAGTGCTCTGCTTGCCACTGAGGAGCACGAGGAATGGGCATGTCGGAGATGTGGCCAGAGGGATCCACAAAGCTCACACTGCAGTGTGTTGGGAAGCATCCTCTGCACACGCTGCAGTAGTGGACACAGCCCCTCTGTGTGCAGCTGGCCAAGGATTGCAGCCCCTGGTTTGAATGCATTCTCCTCAGTGCATTTATCTGGGACATGTGCTGTTTTCCAGGCTATGGCCCTTAAGAGCAAACACAGTATGAATGGAGCTAACGGAAAAGAACAAACATCACAAGCACTAGCAATCAAGAAACACAGTGTCTGCAGCAGTTTAGCAGTTGCAAAGCATGAGGCTCTTTGGCTAGCCTGGATCAAAGAGCTCAATGTTTTATATTCCAAAGGGCTCATTGCTGTTTAAGATGCAGCTCCTGTGCAAATGAAATGCTCAGAAAGACTTAGACTGTCCCCATTTGCTCAAAGTGTAATGGATGCTCTAGAATTACAAATATATCCAATGTAAAATTATATCTTAGTCTCCTGGGGAAAGAACATCTCAACCTTTTCAATTAATTGCTTTGCTTTACTAGTTGTTTTAATCCCCTTGTTTTGTAGGCACAAGAAGCTTTTACTGTACCTGTTCCAAATGTACCTGTATTTGCAGCTTGTGATAGCTTTAGAAACAGAAATCATCTCAGCCCTTTTAGAATCATGGAAATGTAGGGCTGGCAGAGACCATGACATGAGAGGTCATCATGTCCAGCCCCCTGTGCTGAGGCAGGACCAAGTAAATTTAGACTATTCCTGACAGTTATTTTTCTAACTTGTTCTTACAAAACCTCCAGTGTCAGAGATTTCACAATCTCCCTGGTAATTCCAATCTCCCTTGGAAAACTATTCCAATGCTGAAGTATACCGACAGTTAGAAAGTTTTTCTAATTTCTAACTTAAATCTTCCTTGTTGCAGATTAAGCCCATTCAGTGGACATGGAGAACAATTGATCACAGACCCCTTTATAGCAACCTTTAACATATTTAAAGACATATCAAATCCCCATTCACTCTTCTTTTCCCAAGACTAAACAAGCCCATTTTTTTTAACCTTTCCACAGAGATCAGGATTTCTAAATCTTTTATCATTTTTGATGCTCTCCTCTGGACTGTCCAATATGTCCACATATTTTCCAAAATGCGGTGCCCAGAACTGGACACAATACTCCAGCTGAGGCCTCAACAGTGTGGAACAGAAAGGGACAATTACCGCCCATGTCTTACATACAACACTCCTGTTAATACAGTACACCCAGATTAATTGGAGCTTTTTTTGCAACTGCATCACATTATTGCCTCATATTCAATTTTTGATCCACTATAACCCCCAGATCCGTTTCAGCAGTACTACTGCCTACCCAGTTATTCCCCATGTTGTAGTTGTGTACTTGGTTTTATCTTCCTAAGCATGGTACTTTGCACTTGTCTTATTGAATTCCATCTTGTTGATTTCAGACCAAATAAAAGGGGAAAGTAAATGGGAAGCAAATGGTTGGAGAGATGATTTGGAAAGATGAGAGAAAATGGAGACTCTGCTATTATTATTTTTTAATTATCTTTCATTATCTATGCTATTTGGGAGAGCTAAATTTCTTCTGGAGGAATGAATCCAGCCCATCCTATTAGTTACCAAATGTTGTTACTTTTTAATGGCTGTTTGATGGGTTACATGGAATGAACATAAGAACATAAGAATGGCCATACTGGGTCAGACCAAAGATCCATCTAGTGCAGTATCCTGTCTACCAAGAGTGCCCAATGCCAGGTGCCCCAGAGGGAGGGAACCCAACAGGCAATGATCAAGTGATCTCTCTCCTGCCACTCATCTCCACCCTCTGACAAACAGAGGCTAGGACAGCATTCCTTACCCATCCTGGCTAATAGCCATTAGCGGATTTAACCTCCATGAATTTATCCAGTTCTCTTTTAAACCCTGTTATAGTCCTAGCCTTCACAACCTCCTCAGGCAAGGAGTTCTACAAGTTGACTGTGCGCTGTGTGAAAAAGAACTTCCTTTTATTTGTTTTAAACCTCCTGCCCATTAATTTCATTTGGTAGCCCCTAGTTCTTGTATTATGGGAACAAGTAAATAATTTTTCCTTATTTACTTTTTCTACATCACTCATGATTTTATATACCTCTATCATATCCCCCCTTAGTCTCCTCTTTTCCAAGCTGAAAAGTCCTAGCTTCTTTAATCTCTCCTCATATGGAACCCATTCCAAACCCCTAATTATGTTAGTTGCCCTTCTGTGAACGTTTTCTAGTACCAGTTTCTCTTTTTTGAGATGAAGAGACCACATCTGTATGCAGTATTCAAGATGTGGGCATACCATGGATTTATATAAGGCAATAAGATACTCTGCATCTTATCTTCTATCCCCTTTTTAATTATTCCTAACATCCTGTTTGCTTTTTTGATTGTCGCTGCAAAGTGTGTGGACATCTTCAGAGAACTATCCACAATGACTCCAAGATCTTTTTCCTGGTTTGTTGTAGCTAAATTAGCCCGCTCTTATTGTTTGTATATTATTATTTCTTCCAATGTGCATTACTTTACAATTATCCACATTTAATTTCATTTGCCATTTTGTTGCCCAATCACTTAGTTTTGTGAGATCTTTTTAAGTTCTTCACAGTTTGCCTTGGTCTTAAGTATCTTGAGCAGTTTAGTATCATCTGCAAACTTTGCCACCTCACTGTTTACCCCTTTCTCCAGATCATTTATGAATAATTTGAATAGGATTGGTCTGAGGACTGACCCTTGGGGAACACCACTAGTTACCCCTCTCCATTCTGAGAATTTACCATTTATTCCTACCGTTTGTTCCCTGTCTTTTAACCAGTTCTCAATCCATGAAAGGATCTTCCCTCTTATCCCATGACAGCTTAATTTCCATAAGAGGCTTTGGTGAGGCACCTTGTCAAAGGCTTTCTGGAAATCTAAGTACACTATGTCCATTGGATCCCCTTTGTCCACGTTTGTTGATCCCTTCAAAGAACTCTAATAGATTAGTAAGACATGATTTCCCTTTACAGAAACCATGTTCACTTTTGCCCAACAATTTATATTCTTCTATGTGTCTGACAATTTTATTTTTTTACTATTGTTTCAACTAATTTGCCCAGTACTGACGTTAGACTTACCAGTTTGTAATTGCCGGGATCACCTCTAGAGCCCTTTTTAAATATTGACATTACATTAGCTATCTTCCAGTCATTGGATACAGAAGCCGATTTAAAGGACAGATTACAAACCTTAGTTAATAGTTCTGCAGCTTCACATTTGTATTCTTTCAGAACTCTTGGGTGAATGCCATCTGGTCCCGGTGACTTGTCACTGTTAAGTTTATCAATTAATTCCAAAATTTCCTCTAGTGACACCTCAATCTGTGACAATTCCTCCAATTTGTCACTTACAAAAGCTGGCTCAGGTTTGGGAATCTCCCTAACACCCTCAGCTGTGAAGACTGAAGCAAAGAATCGATTTAGTTTCTCCGCAATGACTTTATCGTCTTTAAGCGCTCCTTTTGTATCTCGATCGTCCAGGGGCCCCACTGGTTGTTTAGCAGGCTTCCTGCTTCTGATGTACTTAAAAAACATTTTGTTATTACCTTTGGAGTTTTTGGCTAGCCGTTCTTCAAACTCCTCTTTGGTTTTTCTTATTACACTCTTGCACTTAATCTGGCAGTGTTTATGTTCCTTTCTATTTACCTCACTAGGATTTGACTTCCACTGTTTAGAAGATGCCTTTTTATCTCTCACTGTTTCTTTTACATGGTTGTTAAGCCACAGTGGCTCTTCTTTAGTTCTTTTACTGTGTTTTTAATTTGGGGTATACATTTAAGTTGGGCCTCTATTACGGTGTCATTGAAAAGCATCCATGCAGCTTGCAGGAATTTCACTTTAGTCACTGTACCTTTTAATTTCTGTTTAACTAACCCCCTCATTTTTGCACAGTTCCCTTTTCTGATGCTTATTGTCAGTCAAGTTACCAGCAGATTGGATGTGCACATCACCAGATCCCACTACCACAACTGTTGCTAATTAGCATTCTCAGGCAAGGCCAAAATTTGAATGAATTTGGACACTGAAATGTCAGCACTAGATTAACAGAATTACGTCCAGAAGGGACCATAAAATCATCTTGTCTGAAATCCTGTATAATACTGGCCATGTGTGATGTGCTCCCCAGGTTAGAAATGAGACGTGCTAGATTAGGAGCAACTGGAGGAATCTTCCTATTCCTATGTTCAGTGGCTAAGCAGAGAATTTCATTTTCCAGAAAGGACAGTCCAGCCCCTCTGTTTACACACTGTATTTAATAGGAAAGTCATTTAATCTCTCTGTTCCTCAGTTTACTGACATAAATAGACCTGGCCAAACACCAGGCAAAAAACAATTTATGACTATTTCACAAGTACTGTGGCTTTGGAACAATTTTACCACAGTTTGTCAACGCAGACTCCTATATTGGCTCATCACTGTGACATCTGACTGCTTCCAAAACCTGAGCATTTGTGACTCAATGCCCAATCTGTAAAACGGGGACAATATCTGAGCTCAGTGGTGTTCACAAATTCACAGATATTCAAAACTGGTTTGTATGACTGGTCAAATAGCTGCATGCAGGTGACTCTACTGAAATCAATGGGACCTTTGCCACTGACATTCATTGGGTAGGATTACACCCCCTGTGTCTAATATGTATATGCAATTCACCAGTGATTTAGGGTGGCCAAATTAGAAACAGGGATACTGAATACCAATATTAGATACATTACAAATAATCCACTGTCTGCCTTTATTAATACAGGCAGATTTCTTTTTAGCACTGTAATTTCATTAGTTGCTATGGATGAGAGATCAAATTTAAACTGATCCATCAAAGAAACATACAAAATGTTCTGCTTCTTGACTTCACCCAGAAAACCAAACTAGGCAGCATAAAAAACAAGCTCTACAAAGCCCTGCTGAATACATTTAAATAAATGATCCATTTAAATGAACAGACCTTCTGTGTGCTGCTGTTTTCAGCCAACTGATTTCCCCAATAATTGACTCTATTACTTTATAAATGGACTTTTCTTTTACAAAAAGGGAAAGTAAAATAATTTAAAAAAACAAACACTAATTAAATAAGATTTGTGCCAGTTCACTGTTCTAACACAGAGAACAATTTGTAACTATTCACTTCCAATGTAACAAATCCATCTAATATCAAAATGCCACACGGATTTGATGCTCTGCAATATATTGTACTGTGCTTTTATTTGTTTTGTATTAAAGCAATTTCCCAAACCATGTTCACTGTATGCAATGTTCAACAACTGAACGAACAGTTGGTAAACTGGACCCTTAACATTTAATCTAATTAGGACAGCATTACACAACTCATATTCAACTGTTAACAAATTCGTTGTCAAGAGTTTTAACATACTTAAAAGCCATTTTAGATTGAAATCACCATGTTGGCAGCCTTGTTAATTAACTTAGGTTAGGACAGTCAGAACTAATTGGCATTGCTCATTCCACATCAAGCTCTGGAAATGACCATCCAGCCACATATGCATGGAGCAGAGGAACAAAAATCACATCATCCAGAGATGGAAGAAACCTCTTAGGTCATTGGGTCCATCTCCCTACCAATGCATATTGCACCCTACTGGACAGTTATTAACTTAGTTCCAAATACTCCAAGCAATGAGAGTCCATGACTCCCCTTGGAGCCTATTTCACAGTTTCAGATCTCACTGTTGGGAGAGGCCCTGACTTAACAAAGCTTAAATTTAAGCACATTGATATTATTTTATTACAGTAGTACCCAAAGACCCCAACTAAGATTAGGTGTCCATTATGCTAGATGTTTTACAAACACACAGTAAGAGACAGTCTTTGTCCCGAAGATCTTACAGTCTAAACAGACAAAACTGACCGTGGTGGGAGGGGAAAACACAGATACAGAGAGGTGAAGTGACTTGACCAAGGTCACAGAGCAGATTAGTGACAAAATGGAATAACTTCAGGGGTTTCTTGGATGATTTACACCAAGAAGGCCCAGACCTCCTGAGTCTCATTGCAGTGGCCTAGTCTACTGGATCATGCAAAGGATCAATGGGACCTCTCAGATTCTTACACTTAAGTGCATGTTAAATGCGTGACTGGTTTGGGCTTCAAATCTGCAGGTAGTCCCGCTGAAATTAATAGAACTGCTCATGAAGTCAGCGTAAATAAGGATGCAAAAACTGGAACATAAATTTAAAATATATATATAAATGAGGGTAATACTTACAAAAGCATCTAAGTCCCGTTTTCAAAGTCTCTTAGGCACTAAGGTGATAAAAATCCATGGGATTTAGGCTCCTATACTGCTTTGAAAGTTTTATCCATCCTTACCACCTCTCCAACCAGATAGCTATAATGTACTGGGAATGCAAAGTATACATATAGGGTGGTCTACTTGTTCCCAGACTGGAGCAATTATTAATGAGCCTCAACTGTGACAAGTCCTCTTGCCAAAAATAATTCTATATTTGGAAAACAGGAAACATTACATAAGTTCTTGTGTCAGACAATGAGGAGTTGTTGGCAAGTATAAGAGCCTGACATAGTTCACAGATCTGAGAAGTCTGCACAGAACAGTTCTCATACCTATTTAGTAGCATGCCAAAGTTCCTCGTGTATCAATTCCATCACACAGGTCTTTCTCCTAAGACCATGTAACTAGCATGAAACATGAGATCTTACCCTGCTTAGAAAAAAAGCACACATGTATTACCAAGTTGTTATCTATAAAGAAGCGACTTATGAGAGCAAGATCAGAATCTCCTCCAGAGCTGGGCCTAGATCAGAGGTGGGCAAACTTTTTTGTCTGAGCGTCACATCGCGGTATGGAGATTGCATGGTGGGCCATTTATGCTCACAAAATTGGGTCTAGAGGTGCAGGAGGGGGTGAGAGCTCCCGCTGGGGGTGTAGGCTCTGGGCTGGGGCCAGAAATGAGGAGTTCAGGGTGTGGGAAGGAGCTCCACGTTGGGGTGGGAGGTGGGGGTGAAGGCTCTGGAGTGGGACTGGGGATGAGGGGTTTGGGGTGTAGGAGGGCGCTCCAGGCTGGAACCGAGGGGTTTGGAGGGCAGGAGGGGAATCGGGGCTGGAGCAGGAGGTTGGGGTTTAGGGAAAGGGGTGAGGGCTCCGGCTGGGGGGGCGGGCTCTGGGGTGGGGCCAGGGATAAAGAGTTTGGTGTGTAGGCGAGGACTCCAGGCTTGGACCAAAAGATTCAGAGGGTGGGACGGGGATCAGGGCTGTGGCAGGGGATTGGGGCACTGGGTGGGCTCAGGGGTGCAGGCTCTGGACGTCGTTTACTGCAAGCAGCTCCCAGAAGCACGTCCCCCCTCCAGCTGTGAGGCATGGCCAGATGGCTCTGCGCACAGCCACATCCCCAGGCACCACCCCTGCAGCTCCCATTGGCTGGGAACTGCGGCTAATGGGAACTGCGAGGGCAGCACCTGCGGACAGGGGAGCGTGCAGAGCTGCCTGTCCAAGCCTCCACATACTACATAGGAGCCAGAGAGGGTTCATGCTGGCTGCTTCCTGGGAACTGTGCGGAGCGGGGCAAGCCCCCAACCTCACTCCCTGGCTGGAGCTGATGGCCAGATTAAATGGTCTGAAGGGCTGGAGGTGGCCCGTAGTTTGCTCACCCCTGGCCTAGACTGTGAACATTGATCCCCTGAGCCATCATGTTCCCCAGAAATGTGAAAACAAAGTGTTTGCAACAGAAACGACTTTACAGAATTTCCTGATGGTGTGGTGTAGCTGAACTGGTCCCAGCATATACAACAGACATGCTGAGTGAGATAACATCTTTTCATTGGAGCAGCTTCTGCTGGTGAAAGAGACAAACTTTCGAGCTTACACAGAGCTAAGAGCTTAGGGTAAGATAAGAGCTCCACTGAAGCTCGAAAGCTCGTCTCTCTCACCAACAGAAGCTGGTCTGATAAACGATATGACCTCACCCACCTTGTTTTTACAAAACGTGGAAAGGTAAAGGGTTTTTTATCCCTGACTAGAAAACATAAGCCAAACACTTGATAAATATTTTATGGGACCAGAAACCTGCCTTTTAAATGTGTGTATTATTCAATTTAATTAGCAAACTACCCTGCTTATACTGAAATTTACTAATCTTCTATAAGCAATAACGGTCTTCTTATCTGAAGCTGTAAAATTAGTGACAGAATAAATTGCGTATCCTGTTTACACAGCTGCAGTAATTTGCTCTTGGGAGAAGCAAATCCAAAGCACCAATAATAATAATTAGGACAGAGCTCATTACACATGTATTTTTTGTCACCTCTTGGTCTTCTGCAAAATTTGATGTGTGAGAAACGTACTTATGTGTTCAAAAAACACAGGGTCTCATTATGACGCTATTCTACTGATCAAAGCAGTAACAACAATATACCAAAAGCCTGAGGTAAGTAGGGAAGTGGATATCCAGGAGGAAGCTAGAGAGGAGCGCAGAGAGGAGACTGCACAGCAGAAAGTAGACTATGAGAAAGCATGATGATCAGTGAAGTCTCTTAATGCTAACAAACGCAAGCAAGACTGGGAAATCAGCAAGGAAGAACTTGAAGTCCTGCAAACTATGATGTGATTGGAACAACAGAGACTAGTGGGATAACTCACATGACAGGAGGTACTTTTATGGATGGATATAACTGTTCAGGAAGGACAGGCAGGGCAAGAAAGGTGGGGGAGTTGCGTTGTATGTAAGAGAGCATAATGATGCTCGAGAGCTCCGGTAAAACCACAGAAAAACCTGAGAGTCTCTGGATTAAGTTTAGAAGTGTGAAGCACAAGGGTGATGTCGTAGGTGGAGTATGCCTACAGACACCAGACACGCAGGTCGGGAGAGTGGCATCAGCACGCCTCTCTTCAGGCAACTAACAGAATTTCTGATCACAGGACCACTGTCTCCTCATGGAGGACTTCAAATTCATCCTAATCTGTACTAGAGATAAGAGCAGATGCACAGAAAATCAGAAGTTTTCAAAAGTGGAGTGAACAATTTCCTTGGGAGCAAATGCTGGAGGAACCAACTAGGCGGCAAGCTCTTCTTTGACCTGCTGTCTCACAAACAGGGAATGAACTAGTGTCAGAAAGTCAGGAATGAGCTCTACCCGACATCTAGTGGTGAATTATGGGAAGTGTGGAAAGAATTCAGAAAGGTGAAATTCAGAGATTTGCATGGGCATGCCCAGCACATCCCAAGGCAGTCTGGGATGGTTATTTTGACAGCTCTTGGATCCACATTTCTCTTGTTATTGGGGCAGGATAAATATAAGTTTGCACCTCACTTATGTGAATTGAGAAGTACGAGACTGCTTTATGACAGAGATGTTCAATATAATTAAGTGACACTTGCTAGACACAGGGACATCGGGTTCCAAAAGTCGTGAATGATTAGAGAGTTGTATTGACACCAATTGCATCATTCCTCCTCTCTTTCATGTAAAAGAGTAAGAGCTAATTTTGATCCATTAGTAGTCTATTCTAGAGACTGCTGAGCTGAGTTCATGTTGGGGCCAATAGTGCACCAGCACCAGGGCTCTCCTACTAAAACTAGTTGAGATCAATGAGTGTTGTGTTAACATAGTGGGGGAGCCTGAAAGACCTATTGTTAAGCGGCTGGCAGAGCGGCAGCGTTTGCAGCATGTTGGCGCAGCCCATGCGAACAGTGAGCGAGTGACGCGGTTTGCTGGGATGGCTGGAGGGGCGGCACAGCTGGTGTAGTGGAGCTGGTTGTGGGAAGGCTGCAGCATAACTCCATGGAGGAGGCAGAGCAGTTGGCCCCTGGCCCCAAAAGTGCCTTAACACTCCTTGTGTGGCTCACTCCCCCATTTCCACCCAGGCTGGGGTGTAAAACTCTGCCAGATAAACTCTCAATTCTGGGTGGACACTGACCAGAGCCTTTTGGTTGTTGGACCTTGAGTGATTGGGCTTAAGACCCTAGGGGGAAAAGGACATTGCCAAACGGTACCTGGGGTGGGTTTTTTTGTTATGGTTTGTGTTATAATCCTGTTTGTGTGTCTTCTCCAGTGGGATGCCGCACTTGTTTCCTTCCTTATTAAAAGGATTTGCTACACTCAGACTCCGTGCTTGCGAGAGAGAAGTATTCCTCCTAGAGCCGCCCAAGGGGATGTATTATGTACCCGTTCCCCAGGTCACTGTGGTGGTCGCTCGAGCCGTTATGCAATGTTGGGTTTTGAACGAACCTGGATACTGAAACCTGCCCTTGTTGCTGCTAATCAAGGGCAGAAGGGTTTAACACTAGAACAGGGAAGAAAAGTGGATAGAACCTGGAGCAGGTGACCATCGAGATGGTCGCGTCAGGATCCTGACAGAAGAAAAAGGATGAGCAAGCAGATATGGACCCTGGAACTTAAGAAAAGCAGACTTTGACTCCCTCAAGGAATCGATGGGCAGGATCCCCTGGAGAGGATAACATGAGTCAGGAAAGAGAGTCCAGGCAGCTGGCTGATTGCTAAGAATCTTACTGAGGTTGCCAGGAAAAAATCCTCTCGATGTGGTGGAAAGAATAATAATTATGGCAATGATCACGACAATCAGTTACAGTGAACTCACTTGCGAAATGACACAAGGAGGAATATAAAAATAATTGTCCAGACATGCAGGAGTGAAATAGGAAGGCTAATTCACACTTGGTTGCAGTAGAAGGGATATTAAGCAGAACAAGAAGGGTTTCTACAGGTATCTTAACAGAAGAAGTCCAACGGAAGGTGTGGAGCCCTTACTCGAATGGGGGAGGCACTCAGTTACATGAGGATTGTAAAGCAAATAATGTACATACAACTGCTTTTTTTGCTTCTGTCTTGTCATGAACAACGGTCGCCTCTCAACTACTCGCATTGGGCAGCACGGTATGAGGGAGACAAGTTGACCAGACCCTCTGTGGAGAAGAATGGATGCGGACTATAGAAACATCTGATGAGCACAATCCATGGGGCCAGATTGCACCTGCATCCACGGGTGCTAACGGAGGTTGCGGATGTGATTGCAGAGCCATGCCATTACTTTTGAAAACTTATGTTGTTGGAGAGTCCAGATGACTGGAAAAAGGCTAATGTAGTGCCATCTTCAAAAGGGAAGGAGGAGACTCCGGCAAGACAGACCATCTCTGGTATTCACCCATGAAAGCTCACGCTCCAAAACGTCTGTTAGTCTATAAGGTGCCACAGGATTCTCTGCTGCTTTTACAGATCCAGACTAACACGGCTACCCCTCTGATACCTGAAAGGGGGTTCCAAAGAGGATGGATCTAGACTGCTCTCAGTGGTAGCAGATGACAGAACAAGGAGCAAGGGTCTCAAGTTGCAGTGGAGGGAGGTTTAGGTTGGATATTAGCAAAAAAAATTTCACGAGGATGGTGGTGAAGCACTGGAATGGGTTACCTGGGGAGGTGGTGGAATCTCCCTCCTTGGAGGTTTTTAAGGTCAGGCTTGACAAAGCCCTGGCTGGGATGATTTTGTTGAGGATTGGTCCTGCTTTTAGCAGGGGGTTGGACTAGATGACCTCCTGAGGTCCCTTCCAACACTGATATTCTATGATTCTATGATAAAAGTGATCTGAGATCCAAAGTAGGCCTCATATTGCTTAACAATTTGTACAAGACTAATAGGAACAGTTTAGCTATAGTAATCAATTACATTATCATCCTTCGAATGAAAAGCTGGGGATACAAAACCCTCTACTTAAACATGCAGCTGTACACTGAAGAATGCCTGTAGAGATGGCCTGGTGAACTTCCATTTTGGAGTTTGAATTATTTTATATCAAAAGTGCTTTGTTTATGACTTACAATGTGGTTTTCCGAACTACCAGCCCTGCAAGCTCACTATGATCTTGAATAAACTCACACAGAAAAATTATAAAAGACAACAACACCATGTCACCCCGGGTGAATACTTTTCACAAAGCAATCGCTCCATATCTGTCCTGATCGTCCTCAAAGGAAGCCTGTGAAACACCTTCAAAAGACAATTCTGGGTGCTTAAACTTTGCTTAACACTGAAAAATCATGGTCTTATTCATACGTGCCAACTTCTAATAGCACCGGTGGGTGCTTGACCCCCTTTCTTCCCCCGGCCCCGCCCCAACTCCACCCCCGACTCCCCATGTGTGTGCTGTCGAAGGAAAGAGATGTATGTGTACACTGAGGTTCCAGCCAGCATCCTTTCAGTACAGAGTTGTGTAAGTTGTGTCAGTCCAGGGCTCTGTGGTCTTCTTGCCATGGAGACTGTCAGTAGTGAGGTGGGACACGAATGCAGCCTGTGGATTTAATGATGGCAAGGGAAAATATAGGAAAGGGACAGATAAGACAGAAAATATCATATTGCCTCTATATAAATCCATGGTACACCCACATCTTGAATATTGCATGACAATGTGGTCGCTCCATCTCAAAAAAGGCGTATTGGAATTGGAAAGGGTGACAAAAATGATTAGGGGTCTGGAACAGCTTCCATATGAAGAGAGATTAATAAGACTGGGACTTTTCAGTTTGGAAAAGAGATGACTAAGGGGGGATAGGAACAGAGGTCTATAAAATCATGAATGGTGTGGGTAAAGTAAATACGGAAGTGTTACTTACTGCTTTTCGTAAAACAAGAACTAGGGGTTATCAAATGAAATTAATAGGCAGCAGGTTTAAAACAAACACAAACCTACTCATAAATCAGAAAATGTCTAGAAAGCCACAATTAGGTTTATTTCTGTTTATTTCTTATTGGCTTGTGGACTCTCCTGTGCTAACCCCAAATGCTTTTATTTTGCTTGTAACCTTCATGGACCTCAAGGAGGTTATTCTTGACGCTTAATTTTTGGTGAGTGGTTTTTTTAAATCTACCAAAAGTCTTCCAGATGTATTTTCTATCTTTTTTTTTTTTAATAAAATTTACCTTTTTTAAGAACAGAGTTGGGTTTCTGTGTCCTAAGAGGTCTGTGCATATGTTGTTTAATTAACTGATTTCCTTTGTTTTCTTTCTCAGCTCTTCCCTGGAGGGGGTGTGTGAAAGGGCTTGAGGGTACCCCACAGGAAGGATTTCCCAAGTGCACCTTCCCGGGTTCCAACGGGTTTTGCATTTAGATTTTGACAGCATCTACCTATCCAAGGTCAGAGAGAAGCTATAACCTTGGGAGTTTAATACAAGCCAGTATTAATTGTTAGAATCCGTGCGGGCCCCCACCTTCTGCACTCAAAGTGCCAGAGTAGGGAATCAGCACTGACAAGCTCTGAAGTGTGTGAAGGTTTTTTTTCAGTCAGTTCGTGTTCCTTCCCTACTCCTCAGGTCAAGTACACCCATTCTCAGCTCCTCACCCCAGCCTCAACAGTGTGCTCTTGGTGCATGTTCTGAGCATGCCTGGTCTCAGTTTCCCACCCAGACAGGCAGAGCGCCCTCAGATCCTGGCTTACATGGGGGGCAGTAGGCAGACGGATTCAGATACCCCAAAAAAGTCTCACATAAGGAGGGGCATAGAATGAGTCTCAAGGCCCGCCAGGGGTCACTGACTCCCAGATAAAATGATGGGGTTAGAGAGTGGGAATCAGACACCCCAAAAAGGCAAGGTCCCCCAGATCCTGGCACACACAAGGGACCAGAGCTAAGACATCCTTGGGGGCAGGGACACCCAGATCCCAGCTCATATAGGAGAGGTAGGGAGACTGGCTCAGACCACTGCAGACAGGCAAGTCCCCTCCAGAGCCTGACTCACATGGGGAGGAGGCAAAGGAGTTAACACCCTTGTAGATGGGTTCGGGCCCCGCAGATCATGGCATATACATAGGAGGGGAATGTGGGGTTGCCAGGCACCCCACCTCTATTCTCCCCTAGTTGCCCTGTCACTCACCTCCATTTTGCCCTTCCCACTCCTCCATTCCTACCCCCCAGTCCCTATCCACTCCCCAATACCAGATTCCCTAACCCTCTCCCCCATTCCCACCTACCCTGTTCTCTCCCAACCACCCTCCCCTATGAGTGAGCACTTGATTGTGCGGTTTATTTTCTTTGCAAAACAGACGCTTGTGGGTTACCCCAACAGAGTGTGCGGCACTCACCAGGGAAAGCAAATAAAAACATTATTTGAAAAAATGATTGCATCTCCAGTTAGGCATGATAAGGATTACGCTGGACATGAGCAGACAGAAAGGCTAACTATCTAAAAAGCTACCAGTAGAGCTGGATGGCTCTGTGGTATGTGACAGTCATTGAAGCAGAGCACCCACATCAGGAACTGTAAGTTCAAATCCAATCCATGTCAGAAGTCTGAAGGAAAAAAGCAGGCATATTGCTTCAGTAATAAAAGGGGGAACAAAGAGAACTTCAGTGATCATAGATCTGTCAGCTGGACAAATACTGACACAAATTATTAAACAATCATGTTGTAAGCATCTGGAGTTATAAGGAATAGGCAGCATGAACTTGTTAAGATCCCCTCCCACCCTCCAAACCCCTGGGTTCTGATGATCTGAGCCCTAGTTTGAGTGCCACAATGTTACAAAAGGTGATTTTAGTTTTTTGCCATGGGGACTGTATCTCAGTCAAATGGCCCCAGCTTTGGCTCACTAAGCTTACCATGTGTGCCATGAGGTACATCAGATTTCAAGACAGTCCAATTTACCATACATTAGAGCACTTAGAACAGTCTGAGCTTTAAGCAGAAAGGTGGTCTTATCCTTCACTATAGCAGAGCTGTCGCTGCTAGAATTAAATCAGTCAGAACTCATCCATAGCACTATCATAGAATATCAGGGTTGGAAGAGACCTCAGGAGGTCATCTAGTCCAACCCCCTGCTCAAAGCAGGACCAATCTCAGGCAGGTTTTTGCCCCAGATCCCTAAATGGTTCCTTGAAGGATTGAATTCACAGCCTGGGGTTTAGCAGGCCAAGGCGCAAACCACTGAGCTATCCCTCCCACCGTAAGTAAGGGGTGGAACAGATCTATTGTGAGTTAGTGCAGCAGACAGGAGAGAAGTGAGTCTACATGCAGGTTTTGTCCTGGCTCATGTCCCCAAAGGCACATCACAAGTCTCCATCGCTTTATTTATAACAACAGAACATACTGATCCCCTACCTTCATCTTATGGGTATTGCAAGCCTGCCTTAAGTAACGTTTGTAAAGTGTGTTGGGATCCTCTGGACGAAAGGTGATGTAGATGTGCCAAATATTTATCTTATAAAACAAGCAAGGAGGTTAAGGGCTTTAAAAAGGAGTGGGGTAAACATGCAAAAAATCCAGTTAATTCAAAAGGGAATTAAAACCCCACAAAACAAGACATCTAACCAAGGCTATCAGGACATTGCACAAGAACATAATATTTCCGGCTTAATTATAGTCCAGAATGTTCACCCACTGATAAGAAAAGGCAGACTCACACCCATTACTGTGATCAAACAAGGACCCCTGAGCAGAAGAGCTGCCGTGTTATTAGACATCGCCCCAGGCAGCAGATATAACCAGACAGGAAACTCTCATTATAGTTGCTAGCACCTCTGTCTTGGCAAAAAGAGAAAGTGTTTGTGTTGCAGAACAATGAGCTCTTCATCGCTTTAAGGGCAATTGGATGCAAGTAAAATGTTATGTTACACTTTAAAATACATCAACAGAGAAAGATGTTTCAGACTTGTGCTCTGGTGTACTGAAATTTACCAGCTGCTGCTGCATTTCCACTCTTTGTATCTTTGCCATTAGCTGATTCATGCAAAAAATCGCTACATAAATTATGTTATCTTAACACTTTTGTTAAAAGAGTGTGATCAATTATTTAGGTGGCAATATCAAACTGGTATCAGTTTGATCAATTCTGTCACAAAGCAAGTATGTGTTACATAGTAAAAAACAAAAAAGAAACACACCAGTTCCTAGCTGTCCCTTTCCACAATGCACGCTGTATTTTATAGCTTAGAATTAACAAGGCTTCTTTCAAACTTCTAAACAGTGTTCAGTTTAGTGTGACAGGGTGACCCTAAGATCCCTTCAATGCCAATTAGTAAAGGAGTCACTGTCTTGTAACAGCGAATCCTACAGGCATGACAAACTCACTACACCAAACACAGGGCTGTCATAGTATTTGTCTGAAAAGAAGGCTGTGTGAGGTATCAAATGAAAGTTTATATTATACTGTCATCATAAGCATTGTGTGATGTACATACGGGTGATACTTATGAAGCTGTATGTCTGTACTATAAATATGTGGAAGCCATGTAACCAGGCCAGATTGATCAACAAGTTTGTCCTAGATCTGTGGTTCCCAAACTTGGTTCACAGCTTGTCAAGGTAAGCCCCTGGCAGGCTGCAAGACACTTTGTTTACCTGAGCATCCGCAGGTACGGCTGCTCGCGGCTCACAGCGGCTGCGGTTCACCATTCCCGGCCAATGGGAGCTGCGTGAAGTGGTGGCCCGGCCTGCGCCGCTTCCTGCAGCTCCCATTGGCTGGGAACCAATGTGATATATGCTATCATGTGCCAACAATGCCCCTCTGCCATGTACACTGGTCAAACTGGACAATCTCTATGCAAAAGTATAAATGGACACAAACCTGACATCAGGAATTATAACATTCAAAAACCAATAGAGAACACTTCAATCTCCCCGATCACTCAATAAAAAAGACCTAAAAGTGGCAATTCTTCAACCAAAAAAACCTTCAGAAACAAACTTCAACGTGAAACTGCAGAACTGGAATTAATTTGCAAACTGGACACCATCAAATTAGGCCTGAATAAAGGTTGGGAGTGGATGGGTCATTATAAAACCTAATTTCCCCCATACTAATTTCCCCCCATTGTTACTCATACCTTCTCGTCAACTGTTTGAAATGGGCCACTCTCATTACTACTACGAAAGTGATTTTCTCTCTCTTGGTATCCTACTGTTAATGGAACTGTCTTGTTAGACTGACCTCCCACTTGATATGGCAACTCCCATCTTTTCGTGTGCTGTGTATTTATATCTGCCTACTGTATTTTCCACTCCCTGCATATAATGAAGTGAGCTGTAGCCCACGAAAGCTTATGCCCAAATAAATGTGTTAGTCTCTAAGGTGGCACAAGGACTCCTCATTGTCTTTAAAAGCAGCAGAGAATCCTGTGGCACCTTATAGATTAACAGAGGTTTTGGAGCATGAGCTTTCGTGGGTGAATACCCACTTTGTCAGATGTATTCACCCACGAAAGCTCATGCTCCAAAACCTCTGTTAGTCTATAAGGTGCCACAGGATTCTCTGCTGCTTTTACAGATCCAGACTAACACGGCTACTCCTCTGATACTCATTGTCTTTGGAGACAGCAAACTTGGCAATTTCTGTGAGTGTCCAGCAGTAGGGGCTGGATACTACAGGGGAAGGCTCTTCAAGGGGGCTTAGGGTGCACCTAAAGTTAACCTGTAAGATGAAGTAAAGGCTGATAAGAGGAGATTGTTTGGGTGGTTCATAGACTGAGGTGACAAGAACTGACACCCAACTGAGCACAAGTAACTCTCTCGGAGGGGGGAGGAGTTGACAAGGTGACCCATAACTCTGGGTGCCCTGAGAAAGCATCGCTGCAAGCTCTTTGGGGAACCTTCTTTTATGTTGGGAAGGGGCCTAGTACAACCTATGGGCTACCAGAAACATATGACAATCAGTGACAGAACATGCACGCATATGCAGAATAACAACACCCAGCTGTTCTATAGCCCCATTCATCAGCAGATTCCAAAGCACGTTACAAAGGAGGGCAGTATCATTGTCCCATTTCAGAGAAGGGGAAACTGAGACACAGAGGGGTGAAGTGACTTAGTCCAGGTCACCCAGCAGACCAGTGGCAGAGCCAAGAAAAGAAGCCAGATCTCTGAGTTACACTTTCATTTCACAGATATTGGTTTCTCATCGACAGAACACAAAAACACATTTGTATTTTTAAAGAGCTATTGAGTTAATCCTTCTCTCCATTACAGGATGGAGTAGGGATGGGCATCAGGAAACTGGCGACAGCTCCCTGATCATAAGCCAGTCTTGCTATAGTGTGAGTTAGACTAGCCTTAGAGCTGCCCTAACTTATAACACTGGAGGGGCCGGAAGAGACTTTATATCACAGTGAAGGGTCAGCAGACTGGGGTGAAGCTCTTCCATGTTCCCTCTGCCTGCATTGCACCCTCTATGTCAGAGTGTGGAGTGGCTGGCATAAGAGCTGATGGAGTAAGTTCCCCTCTGCCAGAGGATTTCTCTGCTGGAGATTTGTAGCCATAATATACCCCTTTGCATTGTCTGAACAGCAAAAAGGAGCTGGGAACATAACAAAATTCTGGCTAACTGGACCTTTAACACTGGCACTAAAAAAATTGTGACATTCTGTCTAAAGCTGAGAGGCAGGCCAACAAACCGCCCCAGGGAAGAGAACTACCTGCATGGAAATATGCTGTATTCTAACCAAGTTATATGCAAGCCAAGAAGAACACGGGCCAGATTCTCTGTCCTTCTCTGACCCCCTTTGCGCCATGCTGGTAATGCAAAGGGACGAGGAGGCTGCCTAATGTCTCAGCTCGGGGGCTTTTCTGGTGAGCATTGGTATGCCCCACCCCTCAGCAGTCCTGACACGGGGAGGGTGGGTATGCCCGGCATGGGAGTGGTCAGATCACACCACCCCCCAGCAAGCCCCAGGTGACCGGCAGCCCCGTGGAGGCCGTAGCCATCAGACAGAGACTACAGCAGTCCTGAAGCTGTTCTGAACTATGCGATGGCCAGGATCCATATAGACCCGACCAAAGAATTAGAGGAGTTGCAGCCAGCTCCTTCTCTCCCCATCCCTCTCCCCACACCATGTCCAGGAGATACTGGACAGACCAGGAACCTAAGCAGGAACACAGGAACCCTTGGAAGTGCCATCTGTTACATGAGAGGAATTAGGCAAGGCGGGGCTGCCTGCTTAGGAACACAGGCTTTCGTTAAACACTGCCAAACGGTGCCAGAGAGGAACCAACTTCAGGCACTGACTCACACTTCTGGTGTAACCCCATTGATCTCAGCGGAGTAAATCCCAGTTTACACTGCGGTAGCTAAGGGGAGGGTCAGGCCCTTCGTGTCTAAAAGTAGCACTGAGTCCTGTGGAATCACTGCCATGGCTGGCTCAGAGCAGCCAGCCGGGGACTCCGCTTGGCTCCAGGCTCTGGACAGGGCCTGCACTCCAGAGCTCTTGGATATACAGGGTGCGGAGTCCTTCCCCATGCTCACTCTGCTCCCAGTTTCTCCAGCTAGAGGAGACATTGCCCTGGAAACTGTGAAAGAAAGGGGTGACCTGGATCCAAAGGATCACCTGCAATGCTGTATGCATCCCAGGTGAGCCTAACGAATTTCCTCTGAGGTGGAGGGGTCATGTGCTTGAAGTAGTCTCATCCACTAGGGAGCACGGGGCTCACCCCTGACTTATTTTCCTGAACGTGATCCCTGAAGGGGCATCAGGACTGTGCTTCACTGTTGTGCTCAAGCCACCTTGTGGCTTTGACATATTCGGTTAGAAGCAGAAGCAACAGCCACACTGAGGATCAGAAAAAAGCTACCTCCACCCTGCATCTTTCACAGGGACTGGCTGATTTGGCTGATGAAGCCCAGAGAAAAAACAGGCACGTCATCTCATTGTCTGATCGATACAGAATCTGCGTGTGACATGGTGACCCTATGAGACTTAGCAGGTTTGCATCTGGCGGAAGCTGCAGGAAGCGTCTCCAGGACAGTTTCAGCTTTTTATAATCCCTGCAGAATAATCTACCAAGAGAGCAGGCAGCGATCACTAGTTTAGAGCTGCAAAGGCAAATCTGCCTGTCTCGTGTAACTCCTTTGACTCCACTGGAGCTACATTCAGGATGAATGAAGCCCATAGACACCTCCTTTTGGATCAGTAATTTTTCAACAATTGCTACCCCTGAGTTCTGCAGTTAGCTATACTGAGTACAATGTATCACCATAACGATGACGCGAACTCAGGCCCAGTGAAACTTTGCATGAACTACGGTACAGTCATGATAAAGCCTAGAATATAAACTATGCACAAGGCTGTGTTTTAGACCTAGAGAACACAGTGTCCACATTTACTGTTGGATACACAGTCTCCTGCTCCTACTCAGCTCTTAAATTAAAGCCAAACACGGCAAGGCTCAGAAAAGAAGCCATCCAGCCTTTGGAAGCAGAATCCACTGCAAACAGGTGCATATGCAGGAAACATTCTTTGCAGGGAAGACTGAGCACAAAATAATGGAAGTAAAAAAGTTTTTTTCCTCCTTTTTTTTATATGTAGTTACAACATGCAAAGCCTTATGGACTTCATTTTACAGAAAGCCTATGGGCCAAATGGTATATGCTACACATCAGTAACTCTCTGTAAACTGGTGTGATTTATATGCTGGTGGAGGCAGGGTTGTAGCCAGAAAAGCAACTCACAGGAAAATATAGAGTGAAACAGGCTCCTTTTATTTAATCTAGCTCTTCCTAGCACCCTCCTGTTAGCTGCTTTAGCAGCTATCAACCCACCTTTCCACTGGTACATTACACCCATCTAGACACTCCATCTTTAGAAATTTACACTGAGGCAGAACTGGGGGACTGGGATGCTGCACCACTTCAGCTGCCTCCATCCCAGACCGACTTGCTCCCTCCTTTCACCAGTCCACCTATCCTCCTCCTGAAATATCCCTTGAGTATTTGCCCAATCATTTCCATTGCTTCAGAGCGAGGTACATTCCAAAGATACTTTGTGTATTTTAATGTTGATGTGTAGGTTATATGGCAGCGAAACATAGTCGCTAACAAAGACTGAAGAACATCAACTGTCTGTCACATAGATGGCGATGGAACAAACATTTTTGGGCATTTCGCTCTGCGATCACATCCCAATGAAATAATTAGGCAGCAGTCTGGAGTGCGAGATGTTGTTGTTGAAAGCAAGCTCAGCAAAACCCGGTGGGCCGGACACGTGGCCCGACTCAGTGACAACAGATGAACTGCAGTTGTTTCTGAGTGGTATCCGCGAGAACTGAAATGGCCACATGATTGGCCTCAGTTGAGGTGGGATGATTTTCTAACAAGGAGATATGGACAAGCATGGTGAAGGATGGCCAGAGTGAGAGAAGATTGGAAGACGTGTTGTGATCGGCTCAGTCTTAACTGATGAAGGGCCGACAGTCTACCCAGTGTAGACCAAAAGCCTAATGGGAAGAAATCATCTCTAGTAAAAGTGTACTCCATTTTTCTTACTTTGCCTTATACTCCATTTTGCTAGCCTTGAATTAGTAAGAAGAAATTGTTGAGTTTGTTTTTTGCTGATTGTCTTAACATTTATTCTTAGAAGGATAGAAGTTTTATGGGTGTAATTGCCTTATTTACTGTTTGGTGAGAGTGAAGAATGTATGGTAATTATCTGAGAAAGGACAACTAGGCCAGATGGTCAAGAAGAGAGTGGAAGAGTCAAGAGGCACCAACTTTATTATCAATCATCCAGATGGCAGATTGAGACCCTAAAGCAAAGGCATACACCCCAAGGATAAGATAAGAAGTTGAGCCAAAAGGACGAGATAAGATGAGCTAGGGAATGCTTATTGGACCACCGGAGCCACTGAGACTGAATGGGAACTCCCTCTGAAGGTGCATGGCAACTGGAATCATGCCCTGAACTGAACTGAGGGCCGGGTGGTAACAAGCGGCCTGAGGAAGGCTGGTCAGGTGCACCATGAAGAGGAGACCAAGATACAGCATACCTCTCTCCCTTGGGCACTGGGCTGGGATCCAGTGGAGACGGAAGGCCTGGGTCCCCCTACCTCCTTTCCTCCCACCTCCCCTCTCCCTGATCCACAATTTGACCAGTGGGCCCACTGCCCATCAGGCAAGCCCATCTCAGGACTTTGGGTGTGGGAAGAACTGCCAAGCCCACAGCTTACCCAGTAGGCCTGATGCCTTCTAAGTGAAACCTCCTACACCTCAACATTATGATTATGAGAATGACTTAGGCCCTCCAAATTATCTGAAGGATGCATGCCCAACTGCTCTAATTTAGGATTCTGCAAGGTAGCCAAGGCTTCAATTGTTACAAAAAAAACTGTGGTGCAGCACAGGGTGGAAACCAACCATGGCAGACAACTGAAAATATAGTTACAAACATCTCAGCCCCTCCTGAGTTGATTGATAAGCTGGTGAGATGTGGCCCAGAATGGGGGATGGTTCTATTGCAGACCATACTGTGAAGTTAGATCAATGGGGTCAGACATTTGCTTTAACCGAGGATGATGAAAAGAAAGCACTATTGGCGTCCATACCCCTAGAGATATGGAGAACTCTAGATGAAGGGATCAGAATGGGAACATTGCATCCTCTAGGACATGCAACAATTGATTCAATGGGGGAAGTACAAAGGGAGCATTTTAGACTTTAGCCAAAACTAAGCAATGCCCCAATGAACATTCTCAAGTATTTGAGGCAAGGTTGTGGTATGTAGATCAGTGCATGGTATAAGCCAATCCTGTGCATAATGGCGGGGCATATAAAGGCTTGATAATAGCAAACAGATCATATTAAACACCAAACAAAACTTCAGCATTTCACTGAGACCAGCACTCTACCACAACTTTTAATATTCATGACCAGCATCTGGGAAGGAAATCGAGCCAAGGCTTAGGAATGGCTGCAGGCTAAGAGACTAGCAGCCTCTCAGAGACAAGTGATTCCACAGAAAGAATATATGTTTAAGACATAGGGTGGCTGGTTGTCAGATGGAAGAGATGGATGCTCTCCAAGTGATAGAGGAAAAGGCTGTTGGAGAGGAGGTTGAAGATATCAGTGGACAAGACCGAGTTATAGGGAACCATTATAACAATTGGAAGAATACAAAGGAGAGAAAAGGTCATCTCTCCTTACCACAGAATAATTCTGTGATAGCTATAACCACACATACTGCTGCCAGAGGATATTCATGTTAGGAAAACCAAGCCTTCAGTTTCTCAGGGCCATTTCTCATTGGCTTAATGAAGATGGGATCCCCCACCAGAGGCTTGGATTGGAGGTAATCAATAAGCAGTTCTAGCTCATACAAGGGCATCCCTTTGTATCTGTTATGAGAAATAGCCACAGTGTTCTCTTCGAGGTGCTCTAAAACATGATGCTGCAAGCATGTGAAGGCAGCAATTTCAATATGTACGTTTTGGTACCAGTTTCTATTGAGATTGGATCCTGGAAGGCAGGTGTATCATTTGCATTGCCATGCCTGCCCACAAAACAATCTATTATGGGATCAAACGTAATGGTCCAACGCAGGATTGTGATGGATCTGGCTAATATGTGCCTCTGGATAATCCCTGCTGCAAAGCATCAGCAGTGGGTTATACCAGACACACATGCCACGTTAACAGTGAAGGGATGTGTGCCTTTGTGCATAAGAGACCTGGCTTTAGGAGAGGAGCAGAAGGATGTAAAGCAAATTTGTTCAAGGGAACAGCAGGTTTTAGACGTCTTAGCATGCTTGTGGTCTAATGAATGCACGAGTGGTGATAGAAGGAAGTGACCCTCCGTCCCCCAAAAAGTATCTGTATCCCAGAGAAGCAGTGGAGGATACAGGAAAAGCAATCTCATCATTTTTGAGACAAGGAGTAATTAGAAAATGTGCCTCAGTAGCAAGCAGTCCAATCTGGCCAATGCAGAAACCAGACAGCAGCTTCTCTCTGAATACCGACTGCAGAAAACTAAATCTAATTCCATGCACCAGTAGTGGTTTATTTACCAGAGGTAGCAAATGCAGTAGATAGTAATGGTCAATGGTTTCTTTTCAATTTTTGTCCACCCTGACTCGCAGTACGAATTTTCTTTTCAATATGAAGGAATTCACTATACTTTCACCTGTCTTCCCCAAGGGTACCGTGACTCCCCTGTGATTTCCTATGCACACAGGAAAGCTGTGTTGGCTGAGTTCCAATATTGGCAAAATATGGTTCATGTATATGGATGCCCTATTATTTTTCACCATAACTTGGGAGAAAAATCTGATTATTTTGGAAGCTCTGCCGCACACATTATCTGCAGTAGGCCTAAAGGTCAATCCCCAAAAAGCAGGTAGTCAGACAGACAATGCATTTTCTTGGATTGACACTTCAGCCAGGAGGAAAATCCCCAGATCAGCCAAAGGTGGAAATGATTCACTCTTTATCGTTCCCTACTTCTGAAGCTGCCTTGAGACAAATTTTAGGAGTGATAGGATTTTCTCCCAGGAGTTTATACCTGACTATGCAGAAATAGCTGCTTCTTTACATGCTTTACTGAAAGAAGGTAGCAGTTGGTAATGGAATCCACAATTGACTGACACCGTCACTAAACTGAAACAGGCATTAGCCCCAGCTCCTGTGTTGGCTCAACCTGACTATTGACAACCATTTGTTTTGGAGCTAGCTGCTACCGACCCAGCACCAGCAGCTGCTTTGGGTCAGCACAGGACCTCACAACCCAGACCAAGTGCTTATGTATCTCAGGTACTCACTCCTACAAAGAGAAATACTCTTGGTGTGAGACACATATGCTGGCCACATTGTTCTTTGTGCCCAGAGCCCCATTATTTCTTTATCTGCCTCTGAGTACAACACATTGTGGAAACCAAGTCAGCCCAGTTTCCTGAACTGGCCACAGTTTTGCTACTTTGCAAAGGTCTTACAGGAGCTAAGCTGAACCCAGAGAGAGATTCAAGAGAATATAAAGGAGTTCCCTTAACATTTATACAATCCCCAATGGAGAATCCATCAAGGTAGCCAAACCCAGTCATCAATGGACTTGCGTTATACCACAGCAATATAAAACTGATTTTATTTATGTGTCATGATTTACTCACTGGAGGGTACCGAGGTGTTAAAAATGCACTAGCAGGAATACAGCAGATTGTTTGATGGGCACAGATGAATCAGAATGTTAGGTGATATACAGAAAAGCGTCTAGTGTCTGCACAGGTAAATTCTGAACCCGTCAAGAAGAAAGCAATACTGAGACACAACCAAATTGAAAGCTCATAGATTTGACTCCACATTGATTATATTGGACCATTGCCTAAAGTAGCCCAAGAAAATCTGTCCGTGTTGGTGTGATAAATGAAGGGGGTTTGAGGGGAAGCTCTCTTTTTTGGACACCCAGCCAGCCAGTTAGCTATAAAATTCCTCTTAGTAGCTTTTCTCTATTTGCTATACCCGTAAAGAGTTAAAAAGTCTCACTGCTATGCATAGTTAAAAAGAAGTGAGTGGGCACCTGACCAAAACAGCCAATGGGAAGGCTAGAACTTTTTAAAATTGAGGAAAACACTTCCCCTTTGTCTGTCTGTTTGTTCTTCTGGGGAGAGGGGCACAGCACAGCAGTTATAATGTAAAAAGCTTGGGCCAGGTATGAACAATCTTCAGTATCATACCTAGAGACTACTCATTTGAAACCCCAGGTATGTAAGTAGATCAGGACTGTCTAGGAAGATGCAATTAGGTTTACTTCTTTTCATTTGTTTATGGCTCGTGGATTCCTCTGTGCTAACCCCAGTTGCTTTTGTTTTGCTTGTACCCTTTAAGCGGGACCTCAAGAAAGCTATTCTTCGTGCTTAACCTTTGTAGTTAATCTTAAAATCTAGCAATAGCCTGCGTTTCGAGATGTATTTTCTTTCTTTTT
The DNA here is from genome assembly GCF_003597395.2 of Chelonoidis abingdonii. Classification (NCBI taxonomy): domain Eukaryota; kingdom Metazoa; phylum Chordata; order Testudines; family Testudinidae; genus Chelonoidis; species Chelonoidis abingdonii. The sequence goes on from NC_133770.1 coordinate 290,478,185, forward strand.
TTTAAATAAAATTTACCATTCGTTAAGAACAGAACTGGAGTTCTGTGTCTTAAGAGGTTTGTTCATGTATGTGTGTTTTTTTTAATTAGCTAGTGGCAACAGCTGATTTCTTTCTTTTTTTTTTCCTCAACTCTTTCCAGGAGAGGCGGGTAAAAGGACTTGAGGGTAACTCATAGGAAGGAATTCCCAAGTGCTCCTTCCTGGTCTTTCAAAGGGGTTCTGCAGTTGGGTGGTGGCAACATCTACCCATCCAAGGTCAGAGAAAAGCTGTAACCTTGGAAGTTTAACACAAGCCTGGAGTAGTCAGTATTAAATTTTAGAGTCCTTACGGGCCCCCATCTTCTGCACTCAGAGTGGGGAATCAGCCTTGACAGTCATTGTGAAAGTTTTCTCCAGCTAGGTAGAAGTAATCCGTATGAAAAACAACAAGGCAGCTGCTATTGCTAAGGTTCTGCTTGAGCACTTCTTTACCAGATGAGAACTTCCATGGGTAATTGATTCAGAGAACATGTTACTAATGAGACAACACTTAACACCATGAAAATGTTAGGAATATAGCAGAAATATCATCTCACCTTATCCTCCACAGTCATCAAGACTGCTAGAAAGATGTAATTGAACTTTAAAGGTTATGCTTACTAAATATGTAACGACGACAAAAAAAAAAAAGATTGGAATACAAAATTGCCCTTTATAGTGATGGCTCTTTGAGTTTCTCCAAACAGAACAATGTGGGTAGCTCCTTTTGAAATCGTGACAGGACATAAAACGGTGTTGCCTGAACATCTGCTTTTCGCTGTGCTAGGCTCAGTGCAACACACTGTTGTAACTGATCAATGGCTGTTACAGCTAAAAGAACACCTGAGAGAAGTTAATCTATGGGCAGCCAAAAACATGGATGTGAGAAAAAGACAGATTGCTCGATACTTTGGTACCACAATAAAGCTGCAAGAATGGCAAACAGGAGATGAAGCAATGATAAAAATCTATAATGAAAAAGGAAACCCTTTACAACCTAGTTGGGACGGGCACTTCTGTGTTACAGAAAATGCTAGTCTCAATGTGTGTTTGGTGTGAATTCATAAAGGCAGAAAAAGTTGGACAAATGGTTTCATCTTAATCAAATGAAATTGTTCAAAGGACAAGTCTGATGCTGGTTCATTTTGTCATTTAGGCAGAACTGTCTGTTACTCAGATACATGCTGTTTAATGAACTGGACCCGGACTTACCCTGTGTACACAGAGAAAGAACCAACTCAAATACATGGCCCACAACTGTCTCCTGCTGAACTGTATATGCTTCAACTTGTGTATGATTGGTTGGTGGGACATGGCAGAGCACAACAGGAATTCCAGTCTCTGCCTTGTCTGAACTGGATAATTGGAGGCCGGATGTGCTCTAAAGGTTGTACAATAGCGCTTCAACACAGCTATGATTGAAATACTGGACGACTGGAGTTGAGGGTACTCTCCTCCAAATATGAAAATGGAGTTGTACATTTTTATCTATTAGGTATGAAGGAAAACAGAATACTCCCTGAGCATTATCGAATAAGAATAACTACTTTCAAGCCAGTTATAAGATCTATTGCTAAGCAATTCCACATCTTAACAATAAAAGAGGCTAATACCAATAAGACGACAAGCATTAAAAAAGTAAGAAGAGAAATTAGGGAAAACATACATGACAAAGGGCTATTAAGAGAAAATGTGAAAGAGATTAAACAAATATTTATGACTGTGCCTATGACAGTCCTAACTATTCAAACAATTTTAGGATCTAAAAGAAGTAACATAACTCTACAGTGTATTTTTACAAGAAATCAACAAAATTTGTTTCCTCTTCTCATAACATGGAAATTTATATCAAATGATGCAAATGAGGGGATATTAATATTAATGTATTCAGGAGGGAAAATTATGGACCATGCCCTAATGAAAAGAGATACTGTGCATATGGAAAAAATCATGAACATAGCTGAGTGCAATTTGTAAATGAGGCTATAACACAGGGAGATGTTTCCATGATAATTCAAGATGTTAAGTCCATTAATACTGGAACTTTCCAGGGATACAGTAAAGAACTCTGAGAAATGGGAATAATAGAGGTCGAAATGTTAGTTTCAGACCAATTAACTAAACCATCCATTCCCTCAATTATCACAACCACATAAACAATTATAAATTCCACCTCTGACATTTCTCCATGTCCAGCAGTAACATCGGGACAAGAAAGTGGATTAAGACTCTCCCCAGTTAGAAGCAAAACCAGTGCATTATGCAATAAAGTACGCTGGTTCCATATCTTAATAGAGCTCAATGGGATTTTACCAATACTGAAGTCTGTCAAAGTTGTCAAGTTGGGGAATTATATGGAGAATTTATGAAACTATTTTGGGATAACCCCAGAAACTAAGGATTAAGCATGAGAAAAGAGAGATAGTAGTGGGATAATAGGAATCATTAGTGGATTGTTTGGAACCGGGATGTTCATAGGATCCCAAGGAGATATACAGGCACTGCAAAAGCAGTTAAATAAACTAAAACAAATTATGGAAAAATAAAATATTCCAGCGGTGGTTGCACCAGTGCCAAACACAAAGGTAAAATAATCTCTCTTCTCCTACTTGAGATTCCCCTGTTCATGCATCCCAGGACTGCACAGCTGATTATACATCTTCCTCCTGCATTATTTTTCAGAGGCACTGCTTTCCTGGATAAGAGTCACCCATTCTGTAAGTATGTCTGACATTCTTTGTTCCTAGATGTATATATTTTTCATTTCACTGTATTAAAATACATATCGCTTGTTTGCGCTCAATTTACCGAAGTGATCGGGATGACTCTAAATCAGTGTCCTGTCCTCTTGATTATTTCCCACTCCCACAATTTTTGTGTAATCTGCAAACTTTATCACTGATGATTTTGTATTTTCTTCCAGATCATTGAAAAATATGTTAGATAGTGTATAGCCAAGAATTAATCCCTCTGGGACCCCACTGGAACCATACCCACATGATGACAATTTCCCATTTACAGTTATATTTTGAGATCTATCAGTTAGCCAGTGTTTAATCCACTGAGAAGGCTGAGTATATTACATCAAAACTAGTACCTTTAGCAACAAAATTTGTAATCTCATCAAAAATAAAACAAACTAGTTTGACAGGATCTATTTTCCTTAAACCCATATTGCTGTTCTTTATTTGCAATACCTTCCTTAAATTCTTGATTAATCAAGTCCTGTATCAGTCACTCCATTATCTTATCCAGGACCGATGTCAGGCTGGCAGGCCTATAATTATACAGATCATCCTGTTTACCCTTTTTGAAAATTGGCACAATATTAGATTTCTTCCAAAATTCTGGAACTTGTATAGTGCTCAAGGCTTACTGAAAATCAACATTAACAGTGAAGCAAGTCCCTTAGCCAGCTCCTTTAAAACTCTCAGGTGCACATTACTTGGAACTGCTGATTTAAAAATGTCTAACTATAGCAGCTGCTGTTTAACATTCTCCTGAAATACTAGTGGAATGGAAAGAGTGTTGTCTTTATTATATGTATATGATGAGACTATGTCATCTGATTTCCTCAAATACAGAATAGAAATATTTATTGAACATTTCTGCATTTTATTACTGATAATTCTACAATTTCCATCTAGTAATGGACCAGTACTATTGTCAGATTCTTTTTGTTCCTTATATATTTTGAAAGTCCTTATTGTCCTTAACTCTGCTGACCACAGATTTCTCTTTGTGTTCCTTTGCTTCCCTTATCAATTTTTGAGAATTCCTAACTTCTGATTTATATTCATTACTATGAACTTTCCCTTTCTTCCATTTGTTATATGCTTTTTAAAAATACAGCTGTCTTTACACATCTACAGGTTAGGGTTTTTTTAAATCAGAATAGTTTTCTTCCTCAGTTGTGGGATTGTAGGTTTTTGGGCATCTGCTAAGGTGTTCTTAAATTATTCCCACTTATAATTCACATTTTTTCAATACATTCTTCCTCCCAGCTAATTTGGCTCATAATGTTTCAGTATTGTGAAACTGGTCCTATTAAAGCACCAAATACATATATTAATAATCTATATTTCATTCTGCTTGCACATTACAAATGTGATCAAGTCATGATCCTTTGTATCTAAGCTACCATTAATTTTTATGTTTTCAATATCTGTTAGGACAAGGTCAAATAAAGAATTCTACCATATTGACTGCAACATTTTTTTAGATGGGAAACTATCATCTATACTTGATCCATATGTGTCTGAGATCATTTTCTTCTGAGCTCTCAATGACTTGGAAATAGGTAATGCCATATTTGACATAGCTTGCCACTATCATGTCCCTTCTACCCACTCAGTCCTTCCTAAATATTTATAACCATTGATTTGACCATTCCAATTGTGAGAATCATCCCACCATGTTTCAGGAATACCAACAAGATCAAATTTATATTCATAAATGAGCAGTTCCAGTTCCTCTTGTTTTTTACCCGGGCTCCTGGTATTGGTGAAGAGGCAATTCAAAAATTTCTTCTCTTCACATTCTTTGGTTCCTTAATTAATCTTGTTCACAAATTTCAATTTTGTGTTACATATTCATATTTTCCTTCTTTTCACTCACCTTTTTTGCTATTAGTTTAACCCTCTCCTGACTACTCTACTCAAAGGTCCCGAGAAGCTTGTTCCCCCTTTTACCGAGGTGGAGGCCATTCAAACTAAATAGCTCCCTCTCCCCATAGAAGGTGGTACAATGTTCCACAAAATCCAAACTCACCACTCTACAACACTTAGTCAGCAGTTCACTTCCAAAATCATCTACCTTTGCTTGTGGGACAGGAAGGATCTCAGAGACGATTGCTTGGCCATTCTTCTTCAGCATGGTTCCAAGTTCCTTGAAATCATCTGCTATCTGTGAGATATCCCACAACACAGTATGATTAGTGAGGCTGCAATTCTGTCATGGAAGTCATGGATTCCATGACATTCCGAGACCTCTGACTTCCATAGCTGCTGCAGCTGGTATGGCTGATTTCAGGGCTGCCTGAGCAGCTGGTGTCCACACCATCCACTGCTGGAGTGGTCCTGGGGCCAACCACACTGGCTGCTGCTTGGGCGGCCATTGGCAGATAGCCCTGGGGAGCACCTGAGCAGTGGCCAGTACGGCTGGCCCCGAGGATCCCCCAAGCAGCAACGGTCTCAGGGGTGGCCAGAGCAGCAGCCCATGGGAGTGCCCAAGCAGCAGTCCTGGGGGCAGTCCAAGCAGCAGCGGAGCCCATGAGCAGAGATTTAGTCATGGGTATTTATAGTGAAAGTCATGGACAGGTCTAAAAATACCCATGACTCAATCTTAGCTTAAGTCATTAATGCTGATATGGATGATCACCAATGGATCCTTGCCGATAGACTTTAGAAGCTGATCTAGTCTTAGAGTGACATCTCATGTCCTGGCTGCATGCTGTCCTGTTGTTCGCCATCCCTTGAAGAATATTCTTTCTATTTTTCTGAGTATTGGATCTCCAGGAAGGATTGTTTGTCATCTTTGGATGATTTGGAGAACTCATTGTGGGCAAGCTTGATTTTCTTGTAAGTTGGGCCGAGATGCTATCCACATGTGTGTCCAGTACATCTCTCCATTCCCTTGGACCTGCTGGATCTCGAGAGAGTCCATAGTTTCCAGGTTGAGGACCCAGTATCTATTTGAAACATCTAGCTGTGTGGAGTTTCTCTTCTCTCCGGTGGCAACAGCCTGCCCATTTTCATCTTTCTCCAGTCATTTAGAATGCTGCCATCACCTCCTACTTCTGGTGGCGATGAACCGCCAGGTTCCTCTCTGACCTCTTCTCTCTGAGATTCATTGGTGACCAGCTCCATTCTTCCTTGAATCTAAGGTATTTGGTGTTTCCTGAACTTGGCTGTTTAGGAACTCCTCTGCTTTTCTGTAGTCTTTCTACTTGCCCTTGCACTGTAAGAATCTTCTCCTTCAACAGAGCCACCAGTTTGCACTTCATGCACATAACATCCTTACTGTCTTCAGTCAGGAAAGAGAACATTGGCACATTTATTGCAGGTCACCACCACTGTTCCATCACGGTTTGTCTTGATATCACACACAGTGCTGAAACTGGAATGAAAGCCTCTCATAATCCCACTCTCAACTCTCTCTGAAATGCTGGTTAGCTGCCTCTGTCTGCAGCTCTCAAGTTTGCCTTGCAAGTGACTTTTTATACCACGTCTTCCCTGCTTAGCTCAGCTAAATTCAGCTCTGCCCCTGAAGTTTAATCTGAGTTGGCAATTTGTTGGACATCGTTCTCCTGATGTCAGCGGATTACAGTTGATAGGTTTTATGGCATTCAGATAATGTAGTGATGAGTGTGTTTCAAACAGACAGATAGAAGGATTCGAAGGCAAAATATGTAGTCCTTTGATGTGCAAAAATAGGGATGTACGAGGAAGAGAATAAGAGGACACAAAGTGCATTAAGGACAAATATCATTTAGCTCCTTATGACCTATTCATTCCAGGTGCTCAATGTCCTCAGCTCCCACTCAAAACCTTGCAGCATCCCTTATCTTTATTACTCTAGTGCCCAGGGCCCCCCCATCAAATTTGGAACCCCCTCGCATCAGGCAGCATACAACACATAATAAGGGACAGCCCTCTGCCCCGAGGAGTCTACAATCTAAAAAGCCAAGACAGACAAAGTGTTGAAGAGGAAACATGCACAGAGCAGCAAACCAACTTGCCCAAGATCACATAACAGATCAGTGGCAGAACCAAGTATCAAACCCAAGTCTCCTAGTCCAGTGCCTTATCCACTGACCCAAGCTGCCTCTTTTACCTATTGGTATCAACTTCACACACTAATTTTTGAACTTTAAAAAGGGACTTTTCATGCACACTATAGATATCACAGTGACATGGCTCAGACACAACCTTTACAACTGCCATCAGCTGAAGAGCCTTCTCAGTTGCTCATTTTGCTTTGCAATGGCAGAGTCTCGAAGGCGAGAACAAGCTGATGTGTCCAATCACACACACCCATTCTATTTACTCAAGAGCCTTCCACCACAGCCAGAGAGAGATACTTTGTAACAGGGCCAGTTGCAGCATGCCAGCTAATTAGTGTTGTACCCTCCAAAGGAGAAGAGAATAATGAGTCGCATCATAACATTACCTTCAAACTGTTCCTCATCCTGGCAAATTTAAACATTAGCAGCAGTGTCAAGCAATTGCTAAACAGAAAATATTTAGTCGTCATTTGGCACTGATAAGTGATTTCAGCTTTTCTGGGCTTTTTTTTTTTTAAACAATCAGTCTGACATTTTATTACTAAGGCCGATTTTGTGTTGATTGTTTCTTTCAGTCTATAGCATGCTACCAACTAGGCTCTGATGAGTCATAAGCAGGTGGGAGGCAATTATGTCTCTATGTATAATGTTATCACATGTCTCTCTTTCTAAGGCTCAGCTTCTCAAATTTCCCAGAGGTATGGGGGACGGGGAAGATGAATTAGACCACATAGCAATCGTGATGCCAGATCAGACCGGCAGTCCATTGAGCTTGGTATTCTGCTTCCAATCGTGGTCAGTATCCAATGCTTCAAAGAAGATGCAAGATATCTCCTTATGGACAATTTATGAAATAACCTGTCTACAGGCAAAGTCTCTTCCTAAACCCCAATCAGTGGTTGACTCACAGAATAAATCATGAGAGTTTATGTCCCTTATAATCAGTTATTATTTAATTATTTGTATTATTGTAGTGCCTAGGAGCCCAAGTCATGGGCCAGGGTCCCATTGTGTTAAGTACTGTACAAACACACACAAAAAAGATGGTTCCTGCCCCAAGAAGCTTACAATATAAGTAGAAAACAACAGACAAAAAAATTATGTAGACAGACAGATGGAGGAATACAACTAAATAATAAGTCAATATTGGGCAATATGATCTCTGCACATCAGCAGCCTAATCCTATCTAATGTGATTGTAGGTGTTCTCATTATTCATAATAATATCAAATCCTTTTTGAACCTTATGTTCTTGGACTCAACAATATTTTGTGGCAATCAATTCCACAGTCTAATTCTATCTTGTATATGAATAAAGTACTTTGTCAGTTTTAAATGTGTTGCCTTTCAATGTAATTGAATTTGCCCTTGCTCTTGAGAATACACCTCTACTCCGATATGATGCAACACAATATAACATGGATTTGGATATAATGTGGCAAAGCAGTGCTCTGGGGGGGCGGGGCTGCGCACTCTGGCAAACCAAAGCAAGTTCAATATAACGCGGTAAGATTTTTTGGCTCCTGAGGACAATGTTATATCGGGGTAGAGGTGTAGGAGATCCTTGCGATGGACTTGGTCAAAAATTTGTTGAAAATCCAAATAAATTGTCAGTTGGTTCTCGTTTATGCGCTATTTTGTTGACATGCTCAGATGATTCTAATGGATTAATATGGCATAATTTCCTTTACAGAACCCAGGCTAGTTCACCCTTATCATATGAAGTTCCTGTGTGTGTTTATAAAAAACAAACAAACAAAAAAAAACAATTACTAACCTTTCCCTAACTGTTCTTCTTCCAGATGTGTTGCTCATGTCCATTAGAATGTCGGCTCTGGTGCCACCTGGAGTGGTGCTTTTATGGTGCAGTACATAGGAACCTGCTGACCCACTGGCCCCTCAGTTCCTTCTTGTCAGCAACTCCCACAGAGCGATAGGAGGGCAGGTTTGGGAATGGACATGAGCAACACATCTAGAAAAGTAACCATTACAGAAAGATTAGTAACCATTTTTTCTTCGATTGCTTGCTCATATTAATTCCATTGTAGGTGATTGCTAAGCAATTGGTCAGGCGATGGGTTCAGAGTTTCACTGACAAGCAGACTGCAGCAGCACTCAGCCGAAACCTACATTGTCTCTAGCCTGCTGGATGATGGCATAGTGTGCAGAGAACGTGTGGACCGATGACCAGTTCATTGTTCTTCAGATGTCCTGGACTGGAACCTGAGGCACGAATACTGCTTGTGATCTCATAAAGTGAACCATCAAACGAGGAGGTTGGACCTTCGCCAGGTTATAACAAGTGCAGATGCAGGATGTGATCCAACAGGAAATTCTCTAGACTGAGACTGAACTGCCTCTCATCCTGTCCGCAATGGCTACAAACAGTTGGGTGGTCTTTCTGAAAAGTCTGGTTCTCTCTATGTAGAAAGCAAGTGAATGCCTCACATCCAGCAAGCGGAGCCTCTGTTTGTCCCTGCTAACATGCGAGTTAGTATAGAAGACCATGAGAAAAAGGTCCTGTTTACTATGAAATTGTGAGATCACCTTTTGAAGAAAGGACGGGTGTGACCGCAGACATACCTTGCCCTTGAAGAACACTGTATACAGTGGCTCAGAGGTAAGGGCCTACATCTCAGAGACTCATCTAGCTGAGGTGATGGCCATGAGAAAAGCCACCTTGCAGAAGAGATAAAGCAAGGAACATGTTGCCAGTGGCTCAAATGGGGGTCCTGTCAGCTTCATCAATACCAAATTAAGGTCCCAAGGAGGCAGAGGTTGTTATACCTGTGGATACAAATACTCCAACCCCTTCAGGAAGCAGCAACAAATTGAGTTTGAAAATACCAACCACCCATTCACCCAATGGTGAAATTCAGAGATCTTGGCTAGATCAACCCTTACGGATAAAATGGTTAGTCCTTCCTACTTTGAGTAAAGCCAGTAGCCCAAAATAAAGGACAGTGAGGACCCCATAGGCGAAACACCTTTTTGCTTTGACCAGATTGAGAATCTCTTCCATTTCACCAGGTAGGCGGTTTTAGTCGATGGCTTCCTGCTGCCCAAGAGCATCTCCTGTACCGGTGCTGAACAAGATTGTTCCGCCAGGTTCAGCCATGGAGCTTCCATGCCATCAGGTGGAGGGACTCAAGGTTTGGATAGAGCAGGCAGCTGTGGTTCTGAGAGATCGAGTCCGGCAACCTTGGCAGGCTGACAGGCATGTCAACTGAGAGGTCCGGCAGGGTTGTGAACCAATATTGGCACAGCCATGCTGGAGCTATTAGGATTATCATGTCCTGTTCCTTCTGACCTTGGGCAGCACCTTGCATGTCAGAGGAGTGGAAGGAAACATGTAAAAGAGCCTTCCCTTCCAGAGAAGGAGAAAAGCGTTTGTGAGTAAGCCTGGATTGTGCCCCAGGAAGGAGCAGAATTGAGGGCACTTCCTGTTGTGCCTCATCACGAACAGGTCCACCTGGGGAAACCCCCACTTCTGGAAAACAGTGTTGAAGACGTCTGGACAAATGGACCACTCGTGATGGCTGGAAAAGAATCTGCTGACGTGGTCTGCCAGATTGCTCTGTGACCCTGGTAGGTAGGAGGCTTCAAGGTGAATGGAATAGGCTACGCAAAAGTCCCACAGGTTTAGAGCTTCCTGACAAAGGGGAGAGGAGTGAGCTCCCCCTTGCTTGTTTATTTAAAATGTTGCTGTTGTGTTGTCCATGAGGACTGATATGCATCTGCCCTCCAGGTGGGGTCTGAATGCTTGGCAGGCTACACGCACAGCCCTAAATCTCACATTGATAGGTAAGGCTACCTCCTTCAGAGACCCTGAGACTCCCTAAATGAGCTCCCACCCCATCTCTGAAGCATCAATGACCAGCGCAGACCTCAAAAAGAGAATAACAGCACACACCATCTCCTGGTCTCGCCACCACAGGAGAGTAGAAATCAACGATGGAGGAAGCACTATTACCTTGTCCAGAGGATGTCGGCCTGGTATTTATACTGACACTAGCCAAGACTGAAGGGGCAGCAGATGGAGTCGCTTGTGTTGCGCCACAAAGGTACAAGATGACGTGTACCAGAAGCTTCAAGCAATTTCTCACTGTGGTATTGGAGGAAACTCTCAGGCCATTTACGAGTGTCTCTATAGCTCTTAATTGGCTTTCCAGGAGAAAAGCTCTGGCCAGTTCATTGGTGGACACCTCCTATGAATTATATTCTCTGAACTGGAGAAAAAGGTTGATTTTTGCATATTTATCAACAGCTCCAGGCTCTGGAAAGTTGATTATCAGTTTTACATCTGCCTCCACCTGGACTGACCTTTGATCAGCCAGTCATCCAGATATGGGTACAGCTGAACCCCTCTCCTCCTGAGGAAGGTTGCAACCACTGCCATGCATTTAATGAACATCTGAGGGGCTGCTGATAGTCCAAAGGATAATACTGTAAACTGATAATGTTTGTGGTTTACCACAAATTGAAAGCATTTCCTGTGTCCTTGGAAGATACCTATATGAAATTACGTGTCCTTTAAGTCAAGGGTTGTGTATCAGTCTCCTGGATCCAGGGAGGGGATAATAAAGGCCAGGGAGACCATGCGGAATTTCAGGTTCTTAATGAATCTTTTGAGGTTTCACAGATCCAGGATGGGTCTGAGGTCACTGTTGGCCTTTGGAATTAGGAAGTAATGGGAGTTAAAGCCCGGGCCCCTTAACTCCAGAGGAGCCTCCTCCACAGTCTCTACCAGTAGGAGTGATTGCATCTCCTGGGCTAGACGTCACTCATTAAAAGGGTCCCTGAAGAATGATGGGATGGGAAGGAGGGGAAGAACTGAGGGATATATCCCATTTCCACCATGCACAATACCCAACAGTCCAAGACAATGCAGGCCCATACCTTGTAGAAGCAGGAGAACCGGTTCACAAATGTAGGGGAGATAGGATCCATTTCATGAACACCCGAGAAGCTGCTGACCAGGCTGCTGTCTTGGTATGCTGCCCTCAGGCACAGCTTCAAAAGGCCTGCTTTGGCCCTGTCTAGTGTCTTGAGGGGGCAGGCACTGGGGCCAATGAGGAAGGGCGTGGAGGCCTCCTCCTGTAACCCTTGTTCCTCTTTTGTCTATAGTTCTGCCTCTGCTGGTGGTGTTGTGGAGGATAGAACTGGCCCATGGGTTGAGGCTTGTTGTATTTTCAAGCTGGGTCTGGGGTGTGGAGACCCAAGGGCTTTAAAGTAGCCCTTGAGTCCTCTAAGCTGTGAAGCTTCACATCAGTTTGCTCCGAGAAGAGCGAATTGCCGCCATATGGCAAATCCTGAATAGTTTGCTGGACCTTGTAGGGTAGTCTTGAAGACTGAAGCCAGAAGCTCTGCCTCGTGACCACTGCCGAAGCCAGGAATCGGGCTGCCATGTCTGCCACATCCAAGGCCGTCTGAAGGAATGCCTTAGCTACCCCTTCCCTTCATCTACCCAGGGCCAGCACTTCCATTTAGGCAACCTAGGCAGCCGCCTAGGGCACCAGGATTTGGGGGGGGTGGCATTTTGTCACCCTTGGCGGCAATTCGGAGGCGGGGGGTCCTTCCGTGCTCCAGGTCTTCGGTGGCAATTCTGCGGTGGGTCCTTCACTCGCTCCAGGACCCGCCGCCGAAGTGCCCTGAAGACTGGGAGCATGGAAGGACCCCCTCACCGCAGAATTGCCGTCAACGGCCGGGAGCGCAGAAGGACCCCCGCCTAAGGTGCCAGAAACCCTGAAGCCGCTCCTACATCTACCGAGGCAGAGAATTCACTTCTGGACTCCAAAGATAGTTCCTTAAACTTTATCACAGCCAATCAAAAGTTAAAATCGTAACAACGTTTGATAGTTGGACCTTCCTGCGTGATCAATCAATTTTTTTTGGCCTCCTTCACCTTAGGCAATGGGCCCCCATTGCTCCTGTCTCTCCCTCTCATTAGCCACTGCAACAACCAGCAAACCAGTGGAGAATGAGTGTACAGATGGCACTTAGCTCTTAGGAGGCACAAAATATTTTCTCTCCATCAGCTTGGCCATGGGCTGGAGGGATGCAGGAGTCTGCCACAGAGCATTTTTGGGTTTCAGGATGGAGTCACTTAAGAGCAAGGCCACTCACGATGGTTCCAAGAGTGTTAATATGTCTACCAGGGCATGGGCTGACTCAGAAATTTCTTCCACCTGTATGCCCAAGCCTGTATGCAGAAACTCTTGATGCAACTTGTAGTCATCCTATGTGGGTGCCAGGGCCATCCCCACCATTGCCTCATCTGGGGAGGACGACGATGAGGCTTGCACCGGTATCGAACACTGTAGCTCCTCCATTGCAGGTGGGTCCCATGGAGGTGTATCCTGCATCTTGGTACCAATCTTGGCATTGGGGACCGCATCCCAATCCAAGGGAGAAGAGGGGGTGCTCACACCTCCCTGAAATGGCTGGATCGCCCTGGATTCCAAGTTGGCCATTGCAGCAGCATATGCCATTGTGCTGATGGCCATGCCGTCGGTACTTCCCTTGTCCCATAGCCATCACCAGGTGTCTGTGGTTGGTGCAGTACCTGCTTCTCCGGGAGGTACAGAATTCTGATTCTGCCTCCAAATGAGAGCCTGACATTTGGTGCTGGCTGGTGCTAGATAGCCTTGCCAGGCTGAAAGGGAGCAGTGCCTCAATGTGCAGCAGTGCCGTGAGGGAGAGTGTGAGGAAAAGTGGTGCCGTGCCATCATTACTGGCTTGTCCTGTGTTGGCAGCTGTCACCGTGATGAGGTGTCCCACGGTGATGGGGTTGTCACAGACAGTTCATGACCAGTGGGGGATGATGGCAAGGGAAAGGAGGCTCCTTGGTGCCTGAAAATCCTCTGGTGTTGATGGAAAGCCAGGGCTGTAGCCCCATGGTGGCTCTCTCTAGATGGAGAATCCACCCATACCGGATTCAATGGCCTCCTTCCCAAGGCCAGAGTCAGTGGTGCCGTGCGGTCTGCAGGGGCCTCGGAGTAGCCCAGCATGGGTTGCACTCTCTCTGTGATCCTATGTCTTGTAGTCAGGGAGCACCCCTGGTCCAACAGCCTGTTTGTTTGTTTTTCAGCTCTGGCGATGAGGAGCGGTACTGGGAGGCCGATGCTGGTGCTGTCTTCTTGTGAACTGGGGATGTTTGATGGTCCCGTGGTGCAGTCTTTCATCGGTACCGGGGAGGTGGAGTGGTGCCACCCCACTGCCAGGGAGGCATGGGTGCTCCTGACCAATACCAAAGTACTCTATGCTGATTCCACCTGTGGCTCTGAGGAGGGACGGAGTGCCTTCTTCATGAGGAGGAATTTAAGTCTATTGTCTATGTCCTTTTTTGTAATGGGTTTAAGTTCTTACACATCCAGCACCGTTCTTGAGTGTGAGCCTCTCCCAGGCACTTAAGACAACTATCATGCGGGTCACTCACTGGCATTGGTTTGTGGTACACGGCACACTGTTTGAAACCCTGGGAACATGGCATATCCTAGTGCCCAGGTAAGGCTAGCCTCTGAAGTGGAGAACTTACAAACTAAACTATATTACTTCACTACATTCTAATTTAATTCTAAAAGAAATAACTGTGTATAAAATTTATTTACTGGAACAGTTATAAGTGCAAGAGACAAGCAAGGTTTCAGCAACTGTCATCAGTGCTAAGAAGGAAGTGAGGAGAGGGGAGGTTCCTATATACCGCAACATGAAGGCGCCACTCCATGGGGCACTAGAGCCGACCCCATGGATACCAGCCACTGAGAGAAAACACTTTCTGGTGGCGTGCAAGCGTCGTGCACATAACTACATCGGAGTGGACATGAGTAAGTATTCGAAGAATTATGTTTTTACTTGTCGTTTTAACCAGTTTTCTTGGTTTGTAATTCCAGTTTGTAATTCCCAGGTTCACCCACTGGGCTTTTTTTGAAAGATAGGTTCCAATATTTGCAGAGAGCACAGGGCTTTTGCATAGGTGTAGTACTGCCATCCCCAGCCATTCAAAAATTGAGAACCAGGAACCCCCAAAATCATAAAACTGAAATAAAATTAAGGAGATTAAAAATGCATCTTTTTATTTGTCTCCTAGGTTTTGAGTTTTTAGGGTTCATGTTTTTAAGCTTTTCTCCACAATCATGAATGCTGGAAACTTCTTTTCTTTTGAAATGAAAACTGAGATTCTTATGTATTCATAAGTCCAGGACCTGGGGCTTTAAGAAAAATATGATGGGATAATTTCAAAAGTGTCTATGAGATTTGAGAGATTAAGTCCTACTTGCAAAAGTGACCTAGGCACTTTAGACACTAAGGGCTTGTCTGCACTACAGTAGTTGGTCGACGTAAGCTACGCAATTTGAGTTACGCTAGTAACTACGTTATGTTCATAGGAGATGCTCTCCCGTCGACTCCCCTTACACTTCTTGTTCTGGTGGAGTATCAGAGTCGACGGGAGAGCAATTTTCAGTTGATTTAGTGGCTCTACTGCTAAATCGACCCCCAGTGCATCGACTGCCATAGCATCAATCCCCCGGGAAGTGTAGACAAGCCCTTAGTCTCACTGAAAGTCAGTGGAATTTAGGTGCTTTTGAAAATTTCCTTCTGGATATTGTGATGTATGAGACTAATGATAAAATTGTGACAGACTCTTCTTTATTGCATCACATATAAACTGCTTTTAGTCACTTCATGGCCAATCCAAACCTTTCCTATCATCTCATGCACTATTGAGCAGTCATTTGCCTCTGATCGACCTATGATGCCAGCCTCCTCTGCCCACCTTCATGCTTTCTTCGATGCTGCCCCACACACTTAGAAGGTGCTCCCCATAACCTTCCACAAAGCAACCTAATTATCCATCTTCAAATCCCTCCTCAGAATTCTCCTTTGCTGTGATCCCTGCACAAACCTGACAACTGTTAGGCTGCTGGTGTGCAGAGACCAATATTGTCTCATTGTTTCCCCGTACTGCTCCATCTGCTGTTTCTTGTCTCGTACTTAGATCGTAAACTCCTTGGGGCATCAGCCAGCTTTTTGTTGTTTGTACAACACCCAGCACAATGGTGTTCTGGGCCATGACTGGGACTTCTAACCTATGTTTACTCTGTCCCCTAAGCCAGGCTCTGATTCAAGTTTGAGCCCCCTCCTCACACAAATCAGTCTGACTCAGGGCAGCAAGCACTCAGGACCCAGGTCCTAGAACCCAGCGAGGGAGGTGGGTTAAAGCCTGAGTTCCGCTGCAGCTCAGCCCAAGCCCTCACATTTCGCACTGTGGACGCAAGTCAAACCGCAGGCTCAGGTCAGAAGGTCTGTGTAATGCAGTATGGAGACATTAGCCTGGTTGTGAGATCCAGGTCTAGCCATTTGAAGTCCAGGTTTACAATGCAGTGTGGATGCTCAAGCGTGGGCTTGGAAATAGTGAGTCTACAAGCTTGGGTCCCACAGACCCAGGTTAAAAATGCATCTAGGCCTACTGGGCAATATAAATAATAAAGCTGGTAACATTGTGAAGGTCCTGTGGTCCCCAGGACATGAGGTCTGAGCCATTCATTCTGTAGGAAGAGAAAACTTTACCCTGGCAATGGAATGATTCCAGGAACACTCTCAGGAACATTCTCACAGAGACTTCCTGGCCCAGTGGCCTCTCTTGCAGATATTCCTGCAGCAGACATCATTTGGATTTGCCCCATAGTTATGCACAGATAACTGTCTTCTCTCAACCTCCTAGAGCATCACAGTACTTAGTGCACACTGTAATGTCCGCAGGGAACGATTTACAGGTCTGGTCACAGCAACTTGCCTTCTTGTGAATGAATACTGTGTGCACAGCTCTTCTTTGCTGGATAAAATCAGAACTGCTCAAATATGGTACAGGCCTTATTACTGCTAACCTCCTACTGAGCTTTCCTCTGTTAGCCCAGGTGATAGAGGCCTATGCTTTTGATGCCGGAGGATCTGGGTTCTACCTCTGCTGGTGCCAGGGAACTTCTCATTGCCCACAGTTGTCAGTATGCTGCATCCACCACTAACTTGTCACCACAGCACCATTATTTGATGCACACAACCACCCATCAGATTACAAAGCAGAAAGTTAATTAGAAACAAAACAGCAACATTTTTGCTGCTTAAAACATCCAGAATTTCTATTTTTCTTGTGGATCCATAATAGCAATTAATCAGAAACTTCCCTAGGTATGTTACTCTAAGGCACATTACAGTCATTAGCTACAATTCACTCCAACTAACAGGGAACTTTTGAATAGCAGGAGCTATATAAATTTGCATAAATATTCCATTTTCACTTATTCGTTTCTTATCTCAGCAGTCACCTACTATATTATGCATAGTTCATATGCCAGCCTTCAAGTAAGTTAGAGGCAGAGACAATAAAATTTCATGGGCCACAGAGTGGTTTGGCATTTATTCTGCAGGCCATTCTTTTATGTTTTTAATAAAATATTTGGAGTAAGTTTAGCACTGGGGGAAAAAAGTGCTGGATTGACAGCTCTGGACACTTGAGCACTATCTATTCACAGGAAAGTACAGCATGTACAACAGACGCAGTATGTCCTTACCCCCATGAACATGACTCAGATTTATCCTGGAGGAACTGCCTTTGGATGGTGAGAAAATAATTCCATGCCCCATTCAGTTCTTTGGCCTCTCTGCTGAGGAAGGCAAGAAAGGTGCCAATCAATCCTAACTGAGAGGATGGTTCTGGTGACAGGGAGCCTTGCATCCTGTGAACTGCTCTGATGCTCATCAAAAAGCTGGCAGATGCCTCAACCTCAAGACTGCTCTTTCCTCTCACAGAGAGGGAGTTTGGGAGCCTGAAAGGAGAGAGAGTCTGTGGACCTAATGGCCAAAACACCTTTATCAGGAGCACATCTGCCACAACCAGGATGTTGTAGTCACAGCTGTGCAGTGGTAATTGCAGCTCCTCCAGGTCCACAGCCAGGCTCCAAACTGTTGGCAGGACTCCATTACCCAACGCACATGTATATGCCTACAGGGCAAGGCCGATTTATTCTATGGAACAGTTAGAGTCTGGTGACATTAGCAAAAAGAATCAACAAACGGGACTTTTGTGAGGGAATTCTCCTGGTGAAGGAGGAGCAAGTACATGACCATTGGGGTGAGTTTGTTTGCTTGCCGTGTGCCTGCTTGATTGAAGTTTATAGCGTGGGTTGTTGTGGGACTGTCTGCAGAGCCTAGAGGCCTGCTAGGCAAGGCTGACGGCTTCCTAAAGAAATTCTACTCTGCCATCTTTTCACCACTAATCCCTTTAGCGGGGCGGGGAACCTATGGCCCAAGGGACAGATCTGGGCCATTGCTTAATTTCATCTGGCCTGCAGAAAGTCTTGGCACTGCAGGCCAGAAGCTCCGAGCCTCTCTCCCCACCTTATGGGGCTGGAGTTTCGAGCGCTGGCTTTCCCCACAGGGCTGGAGCCTAAGATTTCCAAACCTCCTAGTTTGGCTGGGAGTCTCCCAGAATCAGGCTTGATCACCCAGAGGCTACTGAAGCCAATCCGGGAGATTTTAGGCTGCTAAAAGTCTGGTAGGACCGCGGGGTTAAGGCAGGCTTCCTACTTGCCCTGACTCTGCACCACTCCCACAAGCATCCAGCATGTCCAGCAGTGGCTCCTACATGGAAGTGCAGCCAGGGGGTGTCCACACGCTGCCCCCACCCCAAGCACCATCTCCGCAGCTCCCTCTGGCCAGGAATGGGGAACAATGGCCAATGAGAGCTGTGGGGACAGTGCCTGCAGGAAAGGGCAGTGTGCAGAGCCACCTGGCTGCCCCTGAGCCTAGGGACCACTGCTGGACATGCCACCATTTCTGGGAGCAACCTGAGGTAAATGCCACCTGGCTGGAGCCTGCACCCTGAACCCTGTCTCACACCTGAACCCATTGCCCTAGCCCCATCCCGCACCCAAACTCCTTCCCAGAGCTCACATCCCATACTCAGTCCCACACCCCAACCACCTACCCAGCCTTGACCCTCTTCCTGCACCCAAACTCCATCCCAGAGCCTGCACTCCACACCCTTTCCTGCACCCCAACCCATGGCCCCAGCCCAGTAAAAGTGAGTGAGGGTGGGGGAGAGCAAGCCACAGAAGGAGGAGGGCTGGAATGAGCGGGGCCTTGGAGAAGTGGCAGGACAAGTGTGTTTGGGTTTGTGCGATTAGATAGTTGACAATCCTACTGGAACCGCGAGTGCCAGGTCGCCCCGCTGCGGGCAGGACAACGCCCCCTCCTCGGGCTGTGTGTGGCCTGGAATTTATTTTTTCTGTGGGTCAATGGCTCTTGATAGAAAAAAGGTCCCCCACCTCTGCCTTTAGAATCCCTTCACTAGTGGGCATGGCTAACTCAGGGAGAACAGGGGGTTTAAAAAGCGAGCTCATAAGCAACCAAAGGAGCTAACGAACAGGGGAGTTTTGCAAAGGAGTTTGCAGGAGTGAGAGAGCCAGATATACCTAACAAACATGTTCTAAACTTAGGCTAATCCTCCCTCCCCCACAAAAAAAAAATAAAGAACAAAAACACCCAGCAAGAACAAAAACAACACAGGCAGGCGTCCAGCAGCAGAGTGGGAGCTAGCCAGTTTTGGGCTTGTAGACAAGTACTGTATGTGGGATTTTGATGCAAGCAGCTCATGTTCCTTCTGAGACTGAGTATGGGCTCTGGAGACCAGAGCTAAGGAAGACAGAGAGGTACACAGACAAGATTTTCCATGATATGGTAGAGCTGTCCCACCCCAGTTTGACAGCCTCTGTGCTGTTGAGGAGGCTGAAAGTCTCAGGGCAGGAGAACATCGAGCTGCAGCAGAAGGGAAAAAATCCCATAGTTGGGACCCTCCTTCCAAATAATGTCAAAGTATCCTCTCACACTGAGCATACCCTTCCGAGGGAGGGGATCTCTGTGGTAAAGAAGAGACGGGTAATAGTAATGGAGTATTCAACTATTAGAAATATAGATAGTTGGATTTATGATGACCTGGAGAACCATATGGTGAATTGCCACTGGATGTGAAGATTACAAACCTATCAAGAATCTAGATAGACTTATGAGCAGTGCAAGGGAGGCGCTGGTGGTCATGGTACATGTAGGTACCAGTGACATAAGGAAAGGTAGGAGAGAGGTCCTGAAGACCAAATTTAGGCTGCTAGAAAACAGATTAAAATCCAGGATCTCCATGGTAATGTTCTCTGAAATTCTTCCAGTTCCACACACAGGACCAGTTTAGACAGGCAGAACTGCAGGGTCTCGATGCGTGGAGGAGATGATGAAGTAGGGAGGAGAGTTTTAGATTTATT
Source organism: Chelonoidis abingdonii (assembly GCF_003597395.2). Classification (NCBI taxonomy): domain Eukaryota; kingdom Metazoa; phylum Chordata; order Testudines; family Testudinidae; genus Chelonoidis; species Chelonoidis abingdonii. Next base: position 290,498,300 of record NC_133770.1, read on the forward strand.
AGGAACTGGGAAACCTTTTGGAAAAGGTGGAGCCTGTAGAGGAAGGATGGCATATAAAATTAATAAAGTTGTAGAGGAGTTTTTAAGCTAAGGGCTGGCGGAAAGCCGACAGGTGCGTAAGATCACACAGTTCAGACAGAAACATCCCTTAGGGGAGGATTTATTAAATGGGATATTCTATATACTAGGGAAAAGAAGATATTTTCCCTAGTATATAGAATACAGGTAGGAACTGATGAGAACCTTCAAATGAAAAAGAATCCCATCTAATTACATTACAAGCAGGGAGACACCTAAATACTGACAAATTTTATAAGTGCCTGTAAACAAATGCAAGAAGTCTAAATACTAAGATGGGTGAACTCAAATGTCTGGTATTAAATGAAGATCTTGATAGAATAGGCATCACAAAAACTCGGTGGAATGATGAAAAATCAGTGGGATATGGTAATACCTGGATACAAAATATATAGGGATGACAGAGTAGCTCACGCTAGGGGTGGAAAGTCTAAATATATGGGTAAGGAAGCATTAGAGTCAAATATAGTGTAAATCTTAAATTAATCAAACAATACATTAGAATCTCTGTGGATAGAAATTCCATGTTTGAACAATAAGAATGTAGCAGAAGGAACATACTACCGACCACTTGACCAGGATGATGACAATGATTCTGAAATACTCCGAGAGATTAGAGAGGTTACAAAAACAGAAGCCTCAATAATAATGGGGGATTTCAACTATCCTCATATTGACTGGGAACATCTCACCTGAGGATGGGATGACTGCTTCTTGGGGCAGCTAGTCTTGGAACCTACAAGGGGAGAGGCAACACTTCATTTAGTCCTAAGTGTAGCATAGATCTGATCCAGGAGGTGAATACAGCTGAACCGCTCAGTAACAGCAAACATAACGTAATTAAATTTAATATGGGTTTGGGGGGGAATACAAAGGAAACCCTCCACAATAGTATTTAACTTAACAAAGAGGAACTACTCAAAAATGAGGAAACTTGATAAAAGGAACAGTCACAAGAGTGACATGCCTGCAAGCTGCATGGAAACGTTTTAAAAACACCATAACAGAGACTCTAACTAAATGTATGCCCCCCAAAAAAAATAAACAAAAAACCCCTAAAAAGACAAAAAAGCAACAGCTAGAGGACCAAAAGAAAAATGCCACCAGGGCTAAACAACAGAGTAAAAGAGATAATTATAGACCATAAGGCATCCTTTAAAAATTAGAAATAAAATCTTACGGAGGAAAATAGACAGGAGCATAAACTCTGGCAAGTCAAGTGTAAAAGTAAAATTAGGCAGGCCAAAAGACAATTTGAAGAGCACCTAGCAAAAGACACAAAAACTAACAGTATTTTTAAGTGCATCAGAAGCAGAAAACCTGCCAAATAATCAGTGGGGCCACTAAACTATTGAGGTGCACTCAGTAAAGAAAAGACTGTTGCAGAGGAGCTAAATGAATTCTTTGCATTGGTCTTCATTGCAAGGGATGTGAGGGAGATTCCCACACCTAAGCCATTAATTTAGGAGAGAAATCTAGGAACTGGCCCAGATGGAGGCATCATTAGAGGAGGTTTGGGAAAAAATTGATAAATTAAGCAGTAATACATCACCAGGACCAAATGGTATTCTCCTAAGAGCTCTGAATGAAGTCAAATACGAAATTGCAGAGTTACTAACTGTGGTATGTAACTCATCACATAAATCAGTCTGTTCCAGATGACTGGAGGATAGCTAATGTAACACTGATCTTTAAAAAGAGGCTTCAGAGGCAATCCTGGCAATTACAGGCCAGTAAACCTAACTTCAACATCAACCAAACTGGTTGAAACTATAGCTAAAAAAAAAAAAAAAAAAAAAAAAAAAATAAAAAATCAAAATCATTAGACTTAGCTCTGAAACTATTAAGTATAAGATAACAAAGAAGATGTGTTTTGTGCCGTTCTTTATGGCGGTGCTAGGGATCCACCTGTGAAATTAATAGGCAGCAGGTAAAAAAAAAAAAAAAAAGAAAGAATTATAAGACACATAGATGAACATGATATGTTGGGGAAGAGACAACATGGCTTTTCTAAAGTGAAATCATGCCTCACGAATCTATTAGAATTCTTTGAGGGGTCACCAAACATGTGGACAAAGATATATTCGTAAAACGTACTTAGATTTTCAAAAAACCTTTGACAAGTTCCCTCACCAAAGGCTCTTCAGCAAAGTAAGTAGTCACGGGGTAAGAGAAAGGTCCTCTCATGGATCACTAACTGGTTAAAATATAGGAAACAAAGGATAGGAATAAATGGTAAGTTTTCACAATGGAAACAAGCAAATAGCAAGTTTCCCAAGGATCTCTGCTGGGACCTGTGATAGTCAACATATTAATAAAAGATCAGGAAAAGGGGGTGAACAATGAGTTAGCAAAGTTTGCAGATGATACAAGATTACTCAAGAAAAACCAAAGCTGAATGAAAAGTGTTACAAAAGGATCTCATAAAACTGGGTCACAGGGCAATAAAATGGCAAATGAAATTCAAGGTTGATAAACTGAAAATAATGCACATTGGAAAACATCCCAATAATGCATACAAAATCTTGGGGTCTAAATTAGTTGTTACTACTAAGTTCTTGGAGTCATTGTGGGTAGTTCTCTGAAAACATCTGTTCAGTGTCCAGCGGCAGTCCAAAAATGGTAACCGAATGTTAGGAACCATTTGGAAAGGGATAGATAATAAGATGTAAAATATTGTGATGCCATTAGATAAAATCCATGGTATGCCCATACGTTGAATACTGCGTCTAATTTTGGTCATCCCATCTCAAAAAAAGATATATGAGAATTGGAAAAGGTACACAGAAGGACAACAAAAATGATTATCAATATGGAACAACTTCCATATGAGGAAAGATTAAAAAGACTGAGACTGTTCATCTTAGAAAAGAGATGACTAAGGTGGGATATGATAGTGGTCTATAAAACCTTGAGTAGTGTCAAGAAAATGAATAAGAAAGTGTTATTTACCCCTTCACATAACACAAAATGGGGGCCACCCAATGAAAGTAAGAAGCAGCCGGTTAAAAACATACATAAGGAAGTACTTCTTCATCAACACATAGTCAACTTGTGGAATTCACTACCAGTGGATTTTGTGAAGGCCAAAGGTATAACTGGATTCAGAAAATAATTAGATAAGCTCATGGAGGACAGGTGCACCAATGGCTATTAGCCAAGATGGTCAAGATGCAACCCCATGCTCTGGGTGCCCCCAGCTGCCAGAAGCTGGAAATAGATGACAGGAGATGGATCACTTTATAATTGCCTTGTTCTGCTCATTCCCTCTGGAACAACTGGCACTGCCCACTGTCAGAAGGCAGGATACTGGGCTAGAGGGACTGATGGCCTGACACAGTATGGCTGTTCTTATGTTCGATGCTCATGTGGGGCTCCCATTGGCCGGGCAGATTACAAGCATCTCCTATTTAAGAGGGTTTAACCTGCATGATTTTTAAAACTACACTGCCATTACCCATGTATTACACTTGTATGCCCTTTGTTTTCACCTGCTGTAAATGTTTTTCCACTTATCCCATTCCCATGTTTTTAGAAGGTCTATGGAGTTCAATACCAAGTAGCTGCCTTTTGTCAGTTCATTTAAAACGGATTATTGTTCACTGACATGTTGAAAGGTTTGTCATGACAAGATGATTATAGGAAGATCAGCATGTTGAGAAAATCCTAATTTGCTGCTAATTCACCGGCCTGGCAAATTAGGAAATTAGATTTCACAAAACGTGTGAGCCTGCTAGAGGCCCAGAACTCACAGGTACTCCCAGGATGAGGTGCTGGATTTGATTTTTAGCCATTTTAATCAGACTGGCAATTATGACAAGGGTGACAGCAAATTTCCATGGGTATGGCTGGTGAAAAAAGGGTACTTTTAAGATGCAAGGTAAAGTCCATGAAACACAGGAGACTGAATTCCATTTTCAAAAGCACCTGAGTGACTTAAGCATTTTTGAAAATTGTATCTGCACATTGACAGAACGAACAGTATTCATAGATTCCAAGGCCAGAAGGGACCATTGTGATCTTCTCGTCTGACCTCCGGTATAACACAGCCTATAGAACTTCCGCTAAATAATTCCTAGAGCAGATCTGATTTATTACTCTCACCGTTAAAAATTTACACCTTATTTCCAGTCTGAATTTGTCTTGCTCCAACTTCCAGCCATTGGATTGCGTTATACACTTCTCTGCTAAATTAAAAAGCCCATAATTAAATATTTGTTCCCTACGTAGATACTTATAGACTGTAATCAAGACACCACTAAAACCTTCCCTTTGTTAAGCAAAATAAGATTGAGTTCCTTGAGTCTACCACTGTAAGGGATGTTCCTAATCTTTTAATCATTCTCGTGGCTCTTCCCTGAACTTTCTCCAATTTATCAACATCCTTCTTGAATTGTGAGCACCAGAATGGGACACAGTCTTTCAGCAGTGGTCACACCAGTGCCAAATATAGAGGCAAAATAACCTTCCTCCTCCTACTCGAGATTCTCATTTACGTATCCCAGGATCACATTGTTTATTCCTACATGAATATAGGAACCTTTAGCCATATTAAAACACATATTGGTTGCATGCACCTAGTTGATCAAGAAACTGCTTTTTATCAGTGACTTGTCCCCCTTCATTATTTACAACTCCCCCAATTTTTGTGCCCATCTGCAAACTTTATCAGTATGATTTTATGTTTTCTTGAAGGTCACTGACAAAAATGTTACACAGAGTAGGGCTAAGAAACTATCCCAAGGGAGCCTCTCCAGAAACACTCCTGTTTGATGATGATTCGCCATTTACAGCTGCATTTTGAGATCTAACAGTTAGCCAGTTTTAATCCATTTATCATATGCTATGTTTATATTGTTCTAGTTTTTTAATCAAAATATTGTGTGGTACTAAATCAAATACCTTATAGTGTAGTAGTGGATTTTACGTTTCTGTTTTATATAATTTAGAATGAAGGACAAAGAATAATAATGTAACATGTATTAAATATATTGGTGTATAATTTGATCACATCCTGCCAGCCACTCTTTTTGAATAGCAGAAAGGAATGGCCTAATGGGCCACTGGTAGAGATACATCAGCCAGAATCTGTACCTGAGCTGATTTCAAGGCAGTAACAGTCAGCACTTTGTTGTAGGTTTAGCATTTTAAAATAAGTAAAAGAACGCAATGATTGTTTTTTTCTTGCATAGCAATTTGATGTTCCTGTTCAAATGTTCTGTGTAAACCAACCCTGTTTTGTGTGTGAATGAGGAATGTGTGTGTTAGAAGAGAAGAGTGAAGGTCATCACCGAACGAGATGTTCTAGGGACAAACCGAGGACAGATGCAAGAGTGCCAGAAGATTACAACAGGGCCCTATTGAAATGTCAGAGGAGGGCAGATTGATGACTCTAAAACATGAGACAGGCACTTATCAATCGGAACAAAGATAGCTGTGATCAAAAACAGCACGGGGTAACTCCCTGAGAGACTTCATGAAAGAATGAGAAGGACAGTTTAAGAAAACAAGCACTTGTCAAACAACAGTTGATTACCGCATGATGGTGCAAAACTCATTGGTCCCAATGAAGGAAAATCACTATATAAACAGGATGCCTTGCCATGAAACTTTAGGTTCATCCTGCCAAGAATTCCCCAGAGCATTGTATCATGACCGACAGAACCTGGCTCCTACATACCTGTAATCAACCTAGCTGGCCACTAGATTGGACTGTGTGTGTGTGTGTGAGATTGAATGCATATGCTAATTGTTGTATTTCCAATAAATGTGGTGTATTGCCTTTTCCCCTGAAGAAGATCCTGTGTGCTTCTTATAAGCATAACAACAGAACTCTAAGTATACTACATCAACACTATTACCTTCATCAACCAAACTTGTAATCTCATTGAAAAAAGGAGATTCAAAGTTTGTTTGTCAGGATCTATTTTCTTTAAACCCACACTGAATATCATTAACTATATTACCCTCCTTTAGTTCTTTATTAATCAAGCCACTTCATGGTCTTTTCCAGGATCTATGTCAGACTCCCAGGCCTATAATTACCCAAGTCTTCCCTGCTTAACTTTTTTTTTTTTAAAAATCAGCACATTAGCTTTCATCCAGTCTTCTGGAACTTTTGCAGTGTGCCAAGTTTTATTGAAAATCAACATTAATGGTCCAACAAGCTCCATAGACAGTTCTTTTAAAACTCTTGGATGAAAGTTATCTAGACCTGATGATTTTAAAATGTCTAACTTTCATAGCTGCTGTTTTACATTCTCCTGGTATACTGGTGGAATGGAAAGAGTGTTATCAGATATGATGACTACAACATCTGTTTTTCCCCAAACGCAGAAGTATTTATTGAACACTTCTGCCTTTTCTGCAATATTACTGATAATTCCACCATTTCCATTTAGTAATGAACCATTGTCAGGATTCTTTTTGCTCCTCATTTTTTTTAAAAAAACCTCCTTATTGTCCTTAACTCTGCTGACCACAACTTTCCTCGTGTCCCTTTGCTTCCCTTATCAATTTTTGAGGATTCTTAATTTTTTATTTATATTCATTACAATTAACTTTCCTTTTCTTCCATTTGTTATACATTATTTGATCATTATTACTGATTACTTATATAACAGTAACCCCGAGAGGCTCCAATTATGATTGCAGCTCCATTGAACTAATTGTGATTTTGTTTCTGATCCCTAATTGGATGACTTGAACTTTTATTAAGAGGAGGAAAATCAAAGAGATGTCAAGACAGCTATACAACTTATTCTTCCGCAAACACATCTACCTGTAAGTATTCACACAACTTCTAACACCCTGAAAACAAAAACAAGACACAAGTTTGGGGGAAATGGATGAAAAGGAGTGCAGATACAGCTGAACTGATTCAAGCTTTTTATTTCAATGTTTCACAATACTATTTTGCAATATTTAGCCAGCTCTAATCAGCAAAAACCCAAAACCAGCACCTTGTTCTCTTTTAGTTTCTAACTCAGCAAAGCATGTCAGCACACAGTCTTAACTTAAAGAAGGTGCCTAATTCCCATTGGCCCCAGATCCTGAAAAGTGCTTAGGCATCTAACTTCCATTGATTTCAATGGGTGCATCTGACTTTGATGCCACTTAATCTTGTGCTGAAGTGCTTTGCTGACTTTAAATGCCTCCAGTGTCGGCCATGAAACCCACAGATCACTGTTATCTTCTACTGACTAAGCTGGCATCCCCCTGGGGCTATTCTGACCCATGAGAGACCAATAACGCATGCAGCTGCACCTGCACCCAACTTCACTGTTATCTCTCAGCCCATTATTTTGTTTCACCTGTTGGGTCTTGTCATAGATTGTGAGCTCCCTTGTACAGCATCTAGAACAATGAGCCCCCACTTGATGCCTCAAGGCATTACTGTATTATTATATGTAACAAGAACAGAAGCACTAATTCCTATACACTGCATAACTGTTATTGGCACGGTGGCTTTTGGCTAGGATGCAGCACTTGATGTCATGTGAAGATCTATTTCCACAAAACAAGAGCAAGTGGGAGGAAAAACAGGGATTCTCTCCTTTTATTTCTCAGCCACAGTGCTACTATCTGGGACACCAGCCAGTGGCAAAGAGTTTACATCTAGGTGATGGATCTCCTCATCCATTCTGGTGTTGGCATCTGTGCTGCTGCTGGAAAGGCACTCGGCTCAAAAGCTGTTAAGAACTGACTAGGTCTCTGTTCAAGAATTCTCTTACTGTCAGTCTGTGGGAATTATCGTGGGGTTCTTTAGGGATGTGGGGATAGTTTTCAACAAAGTACCACTGGAGAAAATACTTAGGAGAAAGAAAAAATGTACCGTGGTGCACTACATCTACATGCAGTGATTAGCCATTTTGATTGGCACTGACTGAGACTAAAAAAGTTTCTCCCTCCCATAGCTCATTTCAGCTAAGTGTAGAAAGCAGAAACACTTGTCCCTACCCACCTCCTTTAAGATGCGTGAGGAACCAACACTGAATTTTTAAGATAGGTAAAGATTTAAGTATATGCAAAAATGCATTTGATGAAGTGCCCAGTTATAGAGTGGAACTACTGTGAAGCTCACAACCAAGCCACCTGGAAAATTGATCAACGAGTAAACACCTATTATTTCTCTTTCAACCACTCTTATAGTTGCCCCTGAGCTTGTTTTATCTGACCACAGGTTACAAGCACCATTGACTTGATGCAGAGAGTTTAACAGGGAGTAGTTTTTTTCTGATTAATGTAATAGACTTAATCAATCCCCACATCCAGAACCCCCAAAATGTGGATCGTTGCATCCACAACATTTTAAAACATTTTTTAAATGAGCAAAATTGATGGTACTTGAGACTTTTTATCCACTGAGCAGGAACAGGCTGCTGCAGTACAAACCTCATCAGTGGTCTTCAGAACGAAGTTCAGATACTAGAGTGATGAGATCTATCTAGGTATCTGTAGCTGTGGAAGGGTAATTCATTCTCCATGCTGATTAAGTCTTTGGTCTCCCTATTGACCCTGTCAATGCAATGAGCTTACATAAGGTATCTAAATTTTGGCTATCAAACTTAGAGACCCCTTGTGCATATCTGGCCCTGGGTGACTTGTCCATGGTCACGCAGCAAGTTAGATGGAAAGCTGGGAACAAAACTAGAGAGTCTCGACTCCTTCATTACATAGCTTTTCAAAAAGCAATGAAGCTTCTGTTAAAAAACAAAGAGCAACAACAAAAAAACACAGACATGAACAAAGTGGGACTTTATGCGCAAACTCTTTCAAATTTCAGGGCGAAAGGTACTATTTCTCCTTTTGCACCCCATACAACCCTCCGCCCAAATTTGGCAGCATGACACATCAATTCCACAAAGCCATGACTTCAAAAGTGTTCTCAGATGGTGACCTCTCTAAAACATCCCTCATGACTAAAGGGGTGAAACAAGGCAACATGCTGGCACCAGTCTTCTTTGATGCCATTCTGAATTATGGATCTGACAATCTTCAAACAGGCATCTACATAAAGTACAGTACTGATGGAAAACATTTCAACCTCCAAAGGCTTACTGCAAAGACCCAGTTTGACTCACCATCCGCCTGGAAAAAACTGAAGCTGTCTTCCAAACAGCTCCATCAACTACTATCACTGAGCCAAACGTCAGCACTGATGGTACAAAACTAAAGAACTTTAATCTCTTTACATATCTTGGCAGTACTATCTCAAGTGATGGTTCTCTGGCTTAGGGTAGGAGGGATAGCTCAGTGGTTTGAACTTTAGCCTCCTAAACCCAGAGTTATGAGTTCAATCCTTGAGGGGGCCATTTAGGGATCTGGGACAAAAATCTGTCTGGGGATTGGTCCTGCTTTGAGCAGAGGGTGAGACTAGATGACTTCCTGAGGTCCCTTCCAACCCTGATAGTCTATGATTAAATAAGTACTATCACACAGAATATGAAAAGCAAACCAGCCTTTTGGAAGAGGTCACCATAGGATACTCAACCAGCATATTATCAAACTGTCAAAAAACTGATGATATACAATGCAGTGGTGATACACTGCCTTTTATACAAGCAAACATGGACAGTTTAATGCAGAGACATCAAGCAACTTGAAAAAATTCATGAGCTAACTTCACTCTATTCTGAAGGTCCACTAGTAAGACAAAGTGCCATACATAAACATCACTGAAAGAGCAAAAGCAACCAGCATGGAAGCACTGATTATCAAAGCTCAGCTTAGATGGACAGCTCATGTTATCAGAATGGATGATGGCAGTCTCCCCCAAAAAAGTCCTCTATGGTGAACTGAAACTGGAAAACAAACAGTCAGCAGAAATACATCAAAGATGCTCTTAAGCAGAATTTCTAATCATGTGACAAATACTGATAATTTCAAAGACACGGTCGAGGAGAAACCTGAATAGAGAGCAACTATAAAGGTTGTAAAAACTTTAAAACAGGGCCAAGCATCATGCCAACTCTTCAGTTGGAGCCTATACATTCCTGTTTGTGATCTTGCTCTTCGCAGATCCTACTGTGTAGCCACAAGAGAACATACAAGATGCTGTGATGTCATTGTCAGACTCGATGGACATCCATACTCAGGGTAGGAGGTAGAGGTCAATTATCAATCAACAAATTTGAACAAATCCCTAAGGATTTGGTTAAGAATCAAAACCGGAAGTGGTCTCTTTTCTGGTTCTGATTTTCACATATTTGAAATCTCATAGGAATAGCTAGTTTCAAGGTATTTCCACCATCAGGAACAAAATAAAATGGGACAAGTTTTCAAGATTTTTTTTTTGCCATCATCTTTGAACCATAGTCCCCCAACTGGCCTCAGTCTCAAACTCTGAACCTAACCCAGATAATAACACTGCTTCCCTCTGCCCACATCATGTCTACAAGAAACAACTAATGAAAGACATTGAAGTAACCACTAAAAAATATTTCCCCTATTGCATGGCTGTTAGATAAGCAGGATCATAATACTTGTAGGAAACCATTTATAGTTCTGGGTACATATTAACTAGCAGGTTTTGTTTTACTGTAAATGGCAGACAATGAACAGCAATCATCCCAAAAGGTCTCCAGACTCTGATGATTAAACATACTTTTCAACACCCAAAAAAGCAGAGCATTAGAATGGTGTATTATCTCTTACAGTTGCAGAAGCACAAATGGAATGTATCAGAGGGGTAGCCGTGTTAGTCTGGATCTGTAAAAGCAGCAGAGAATCCTGTGGCACCTTATAGACTAACAGACGTTTTGGAGCGTGAGCTTTCGTGGGTGAATACCCACTTCTTCAGACGCAGACCTGCGTCTGAAGAAGTGGGTATTCACCCACGAAAGCTCACGCTCCAAAACGTCTGTTAGTCTATAAGGTGCCACAGGATTCTCTGCTGCTTTTACAAATGGAATGGACATTTGTTAGATTCCCTGTCATTGCTAATTAAGATTCAAATTAGCAACATCAAAAGGTGTCTGTTCTGTTAATATCAACCATTGAGGACGTATTTTAAATGCCTTCCTTTTCATATTAAAAATGTATCTGAAGTGTTGTACTGACATTAAGGAGAGAGCTAGGGGCCCAAAAATACAGAACAATTCCAATCTAAAATGAACATTCAGGGCTAAAACTCTGCTCTACATTACACTCATGAAACTCCTTTTCCACAAATGAGTCAGCTTCTGATCGATATTACACACGTGTAATTCTAGATAGATGCCACAGAAGCCAACAGATATACTCCTGAATTGTACCAGCATAGCCAAGATCAAAATCATATCCCGAGCTTGAAAACAGCCATTTTTCTTATAATACACTATAGGATCTATTGCAAAAAGGAAAAATGTTATGAAATCTAGCAGAAAGATTCTTCAGGTCTCTGGAGGTCTCAGGTCTCAATTTCCTCTTTGGTAGCATTAAGTTTTCTTTATGCAGCAGGGGATATATGAACCCTCAAGCCCTTAACTCGTTTCAAAGGGAGAAAGGGAAAACATGCAAAATATCTGCCCTTTAAAAGGAAACAGCTGGGCTGTAGTCCTTCTTTTGCAAAGCTAATGCCTGCTTTCTTGCTTTGTGATATATTTTCTTTCTAGGTCAGCAGGTACCAGAGGCCACAGCCAGCCAAGAATAAATGCTCAGAAAAAGAAAGGATGAAAAGCAGCAGGAAACACCAAGTTTAACAGGTGCAGAAGAAAACAGAATTTTCAGCACAAAATGGTTCAAATGAAGCTGGAGCATAACTTCAGCAGCGTCTGACTCTGCAGACTGCTCGAGATGATAGCTCAAAGGGTATCACTGCCCCATTTATCTCCATGGGGCATTGACCCTGAAACCTGACCCCAACACTACCTCCAGACTCTGTGTGGAGAGGTACACGCTGTCCCATCCTGCCTCTGCTGGGGTGGTGTCAGAATCCCTCACTCTGGTAGGGGACCTAGCAGGGAACTGAAGGAGATGGTGCAGCCACCACCTTGATTGACACACCAGAGATTCCAGAGTTAAAAGCATGAGCTGCTACAGTGTAAGCTAAAGAGCCAGGTGCCTCTATCTTGGGCTGTAACGGATTCTCATCCTTCCTGGATTGGGCACAGAGGGGGACCTGTAACACCAGCTCACCAGCTGCAGAACTTCCAGATTTCCCAGGGAGCCAGCTTTCTTGAAGAGAAATCAGAAACCGTGAAACACCTCTGGCTGATTTATACGGGAGGTGCGGCAGCTCTGGAGAGTTACAGTACATTCCACTGGGAACATGACATTTCTGCTTTTGAAATTGTTTTTTGATGGAAAATTGGACTTTGTGAAGAAAGTGATTTTTTTCATGAAATATTTCTGCTTTTCACACCAAAAAAACAAACAATATTTCATCAAAAACCCAAACACCTAAAAAACATTTCCCCGCTTCCCTGCAAAAACCTGATTTTTTTTTATTTAAAATGGTGCCACTATGCCTCACAGGAGTTGTAGTTTGGGGTGCCTTATGTTCCTGTTCTCTTCTATAGGATGTGCTCTCTGGCTGGACTGCATCTCCAATGATGGATCACAGTCAAGGACTTCTATGACACACAGCCTTCCTCTCAGGAAGAGAAAAAGTGGTGCATCATGGGAGATGTAGTCTGAACAGAAAACCCAGCTCACGGTAGATATCGGGAGCGTAAGACACCAAAACTACAACTGCCTTAGGCATGGTGGAACCATTTTGTATTGAAATATTTCAGTTTTAGACAAAAATATTTTGGCTTTTGGTATTTTGACAAGAAGCCAATATTTCCCATTGAAACTACCTCCCTATTTTTTTACAGCTCTACATATAGGAAACTACCCCTCATATATAAAGTAATTTTGACATTTCAGGTGTACCTTGATCCATAGAATACCACTTGGGAAAAGTACGTTTTCTTTACAAGAAACCAACTGCCAGATGAGACCACTGAACTTTACATTACAGACCTTGGTAACTCCACGTCATACAAATTTAAATAGTTAAAAGATGGACTAATTAGTAGTCAAATTATCTGTAGTATAATTGATAAGATTAGAGTGAGTATAGTCTGTTATTAGTCACCCTGTATATCACACTTTGATTACAAAGCACAGTAAGCACATGTAAGACACAAAATTAGAGGCCATTTTTGAAAAGTTGAGTCTAAATGGCTATTAGCCAATGGATACAGTGTGTATGTGGCAAAGTCAGGAACAGAACCCCAAACTAATGATTCCTAATCCCAGTCCAGGGCTCAGGTTCAGCTGGTACACACCAATATGGTACACTGGCACATCCTTCAGAATGTTGCCTTATTCTCTAGGACCTAACCTGGCTATTGAGGTGTCCTTGAAAACGTGAACCAAGCATACATGCAGTGACGTCAGGCTGTGTGTGCAGAATCTGAACCAATACCTCTGAGTGGGCTTGGGAGAGTATTGCCACTTCTCTGAAATCCCACAGTATAGAAGAAGCCAAACCCAAGGAGGTTAGCTGTCATAAACAGATAGCTAAGGGTTAATGTCTCTTTCACCTGGAAAGGGTTAACAAACAACACCTGAGCAGAGGACCAATCAGGAAACAAGATCCTTTCAAATCCCGATGGAGGCAAGCCTTTGTTTGTGGTTTTTGGGCTTTGCTTTGTTCTCTCTGAGTCCTGGACGGGACTAGATGTGCAACCAGGTTTCTTGCCAATCTCCCTGCTACAGTCTCTCATATATATTCAGAATAGTGAGTATTGAGTAAAAAGGTGGTTATAGTCTTTTGATTATTTCTGCATTTGTATTTGGGCCCCAAGGAGACAGAACCAATCCCAAGAAGCCCAGTGAGCATATCTGATCGTATTTTGAACTTCTGCACAATGTATGGGAGCAGCTTCTCATGTGGGCAGAACTAATGTGGCGGGTGGAGCTTGAAAGTGCACTACCTTCTTGTTCCCCCCATCCCCAATCTGATCTCTGAGCTTTCTCTTGCATTACCTGTAAGTTAAACATACTACTCATTCAAAAGACTACATCTACACTTAGAGCTCGGGGGGTGCTCACGAAGACATACTCACGCAAGTTCTCCTCGAGCTAATGTGCTAAAAATAGCAGTGTAGCCATATTAGTACAGGCAGCAGTGAGTGGTGGCATGAGGACATACTCATGGGGTCTGGGTGGCAGCCCACCCCCGCGCGAACCCTCAAAGCCGAAACTCTTGACCCCGGAGTGTTTCAAAGCAACCCCCACAGCGGACGCAAATAAAAATAGAGAACAACTGGGTGCTACCTGATGTCTCCCCTCGACGTACCGCTACCTACTGGTGGTGCCTGCGCAGGTTTCTCCGGCGTTTAATCCATTCCAACCGGAGAGGTCGTTTCCAGGGAAGCGCTATCAGGACGGGATCGGGATCCGTGTCGGGTTCGGGCAGGAGGACACCTTTGCCTCCCAGGATTTCGGTCTTGTAAGGGCTTGGCTTGTCTGATTACACAAACGTGTTCGATCTCAGCTTGTGACTTACCCGACCAGGCCTACGGACCTCACCTCCACCAAAACATAGAGTTCAAAGGTCTTCCTCTTAGTGGGGCCGGTGTGAGAGGTCGTCGCGGTCTCCGTCCAGTAGCCCACCTGTGAGATCGAGTCACGGCACCAAATTGTTGGGAAAGAAGACCACTCTGTACTTTGATCAGACAGCCTGGCACCTTTATTGAGTATACACCTGTGCACAATGGTCAGCGTTTCCCATGCAAGGGATGGGCTGGCCTCCTGAGCATGCTTTCTCCAGATATAGCTACAAACCGCAAATTAGCATTTTCATTAATCATTGTGTTATATTTTTATGGTCTATATTTCATAAACAATAGGTAATTGCCTATTTGATACACAAACCCTATAACCTCTTAAAATGCAAGCATACTGTTGGCCAGTTTCCGATAGACAGTCCCCTGACAGTCAGGCGGCCTTGACTGTTCAGATACCCCTACTTGCGGTTTTTGTTTGGCAAGCTATGTGGGCCTATTTGGGGTCCTTGTGACCTGTGTCTAGTTCCCCAATTCCGGCCAGATGGCTTATATGCTGATAAATCGTCTTCTCTATCCTTATTAATATGTCGTTAGTACATGCATCTATTTTTATCAAATAGTGATTGAAGCAGGCTGTCTGCATTTAGTCGGGTTGTTAGGAAACTTCCATTAGGCCTCCTGTTAATGCTAGTAGTTGTTAGGAGTAATAAGAGACTAGGGGCCTTTTTCCCTGACAGTGGCGAACCCAGGCTGCCACTCGCCCCTGGCTGTGCTATCACGGCTACACTACTGTTTTGAGTGCACTAACTTGATGAGTGCTATCGTATATCTACTCAAGCAGAGAATCACACCCAGCTCTAATGGTAGCTGTAGTCTAGAACTACAATCGTCCCTCTAGTAGCTCAAAATTACTTGAGCTCTGAGAAGTGGTATGCTTGAAATAAAAGAATTGCAGAGAAGAAAGGTAATGACACCTTTTCCTGCATCAAAATATGGTATAACTGGATGCTTCCACCTAACTCCCAAGAAAATATTAAAAAACCTTGATAGCTTGGGTATATGATTTGGAAGAGAGTGAAGGGAATAATAGGACACCGTCTTGCTTTTAATCACTATGTGAATTAGTATTGTTATGGTAGGCTGGGAAATGAGGGAACTGTCAGTGGTGTTCTGAGGTCACTTGGAGGGAGCCGGGGAAATTGGACAGGTCCAGTCTGCTGCTACTGACATTTAATTACTCTCCACATTGAGAAATCAGAAGCTCAGAATGCAGAACATTAGGCATCTGTCACTAGCAGTGGTGTGTCGGCTTCCCACGGGTGGAACATTAGCAGAAAAAGCAGCGAGAGGGAGTGATAACTGAAACCAGTCTTCTTTTCAAATGAAGGCAGCAACTTTTACTTTTATTTTTAATAAGACAAAGAAAAAATTCAAGCCAATATAGTCACTGAGAACTTTTATAGTGATATTTTGGGGCCTTGCCGGAGAGTTAGCCATCAGTCTTTTCTATGGATTTTGGTGCATCCACATTTGTACAGAAAATAATTAAACAATATATGTGACTGTATAATAATGAATGCCACAAAATCTGGGGCTGATGTGTCAATTTAAGAGTGATCTACCTAGCACTCAATAGATGCCAGGAAGGGATAGCTGAGTTGTATCAGCTTCAGCTTTCAGAACACTTTCGGCTTCAGTGGGTGCTGAGCACCTCTGAAAATCTAACTAGTAGCATACCTGGAACTATAGGTTCAAATCCCATTATGGCTGACCAAGCTCCTCTTTCCCCCGAGTTCCAGGTAGTGCTAATGCTTGGGGGGCTTTCAGTTGTGATCGAGTTCCCATCTGCTCGGCATGGGGTTTAAATATTTCATACAATATTTTGCAAGTAGCAAAGAATTCGCCAAAATCTTCTTATCCTCCTCAGTCCCAAGTGGTGCTGCCCTGAAAGGATTTGTTTATGCTAGGGAACTACATTGAGATTAGCTGCCTTAGGGTGGACCTCGACCAGCTGCATCAAGCTAGATGTAGTCTACAGCAGTGAATCTCAACCAGGGGTACTCCAACCCATCTACATTTCTGCCTGTTTTTACAACAGGCTACATAAAAAGCACTAGCGAAGTCAGTACAAACTAAGCTTTCATACAGACGATGCCTTGTTTATACTACTCTATGTACTGTAGTCTGAAATGTAAGTACAATATTTATATTCCATTAATGGTCATGGGCAATATGCAGAAGCTAGCCCGCAAGGTACAGTAACGAATGGAGAATAGTCCCCTTGGATTAGTGTAAATAATCTAATGCAGAAGCAGTGTAGGAGCCCCGTCCTGTGGACGGACGCACTGCCAAGTGTAGTGCTTGCTACTACCCATTGATTTGTGTGGCAGTTTGCATCGTTAGGGGTTGAAGAAAAATGGAGTAAAAATGCAGAAAGGGTTTACTAGTTGGCTCTCTATTTTTCTTGTCGGATTTACAGGTCCAGTTCCTTAGCTGATGTAAAATGGTGGAGCTCTGTTAAGTCCAATTTACTCCAGATGAGGATCTGGCCCTGTGGTACGTCTCCCTGAGGTTGGAGCTGCCCCTCCCCCCACCACGGGGCTGCAGCTATGGCCAGGGGTCGGCCTCCAGGGCTGGAGCTGTGGCACAGCTGGAGCAGCAGCCATATGGCTCAAACTGTTAGTTCCTCGCCCCTCCCCCAAGACAACCCGTGCCCACCAATAGTGGGGGTGGGGGTAGAATGAGGGCTGCCAGCTTCAGCAGCGTTACTGAGCATGCTCACTACAAGCCAAGCAGGAAATCTTGGGGGGCCGGCACATGACCCTGTATGCCCTCCGACGCGTCACCTCTGACCCTAGATATTTTCAGTAAAAGTCACAGATAGGTCAGTGAATTTTTGTTTATTTCGTACGACCTGTCTGACTTTTACTAAAAAATATCCATGACAAAATCTTAACCTTAAGACTAACTGAAGGTTCTTACTTAGCACTTGGTAGGTCACTGTCTAGATCAGTGGTTTTCAAGCTTTTTTCATTTGCAAACCCCTAAAAAAATGTGAATGGAGGACTGGACCCTCTGGAAATCTTAGACATAGTCTACAAACCCTCAGGAATCTGCAGAGCACACAGACCTCTGAGACGCAGTCCACGGACCCAACCACAGATTGAAAACCATTCTCTAGAACGTAACAATCCTGCTATTCCAATGCTTTTTATAGGTCACTAATAAAGCAACAAGCCTTGTCATACACTATTACTCTAGGTGCTGCTTTGAGCAAGGGGATGCACCTAAGCTGTACTAATCCAGAAGGCATGGAGACTCGGATAATGCTCTGAGGCATAATTACTCCCCAGTTTCCTCCGTCCTCTGAGAGGGAATTGTAATTTGTTTCTTGTCTTTTACCGACAGCAACTCACAATACCCTCCTTGGTGGCTCCGCGATGCTGGAAAACAAGCAGAGGGCATGAAGGAAAGACTCTATTCATTCTCTAACACCTGCTGCCATTTGGCTCCAGGGTGGAGACTGCACACTTGGACCCAAAGTCTAAGCATCCCATATAGGGCCAGTTAGAAGGGTTCTTACTCCTTCACATTGCCCTGTGTCTGCATAGATAATCCATATCACGGTTGAGTGCATAGATGGCAAGTCAAAATGTAACCATTCCATTGTTCCCTGCCTGCCCTTACCTCAGATGAAGTCGGTTTGCAGTAGCCAGCTCCGAACACTAGATTCTCTAATGATATACTGGACTGGTCTGGTCCTGTCTCCAGGCTCCCTTTACCCAGCCACGACCCTTTTCCTGAACGAGCAAAGCTGAAAGGAGAAACAACAGGAAAAGACACTTACTAAAAGTCCGAGTTACTGATGAATCAGTTTCCATCCCTGCTACGCACCAGGCAGAATTTATTGCAGAATTAAGGAAGTATTTTTCACAAGCACTGAACTAACAGCACATCGTCTAACAGCATGAAATAAGAAAAGTATTAAACCAGATTAAAAAAATCTTAGGCTTTGTTTTAAACTGATATAACAAGTCAACACCACACGTCTCACAAAGGGGAAGAATTCCATGGGACACAGAAAATATCCAGTATTTGGTATCTCAAAGGGTGAAAATGAAGTTACTATGGCCTAGAGTTTAAAAAAATGGGAGTCTAGAGTTAGGCTCCTAAAGCTGTGTTAGGGTAGCTAAGAGTGGCCTGTTCTTCAAGCTCTGGGCACCCAATGGCTTCTGTTAATGTCAATACGAGTCCTTGAGTGCTGAGCACTTTTAAAAATCAGGCCACTTTCTCAGATGTAGGAGCCTAACATTAGGCTCCCATTCTTTAAAATCCTGAAAGATAGCTCAGAAAGAGATGGCAGGTTGTGGGTAAGTTTAGGAACAGAAATCAAGTTAACCATGTACAACACGATGATCCAAAATGCAGAGTCTTAAATATTAACATCAACAACTGGAATTAGCTTTAAAACAAAAACAAACAACGGATAGATAATAATGGATTGGAAACAACTGAGTCACAAAGAAAAAAACCCAAACCAAACCAGAACCCTGTTAGATCAGTTAAGCCACACATCTTTGATCAGACTGCAGTTCCAATCGGGTTATGCCCTATTTTATTGGGAAGCTGCTTAAATCAAGGCCCAGCATCTCAGTAGATTGTGAGGTACATAAACTCCAAGTTTTATTAATCCCACTGAGTATTTCATGCAGCAGTTCCAAAGTCCTTTCTGAGGATTCACTGGGCTCAACATAGAATCTATAATGGATTTTCAGGAGGGCAATCTCTTCTTTTGTTCTTCCACAGCCTTACCGGGGACACCCACTGGATGTTTCAAGTGAAGCAAGGAGAGCAGCTAGAACCCCACTGCAACAATCAAGCCAGGAAAGTAACTTATGAACTTGGAAGAGTAGCATTGGGCCTAGTCTTGAAAACCTTTACTTGTGCCATCAAAAGGCAACATTGTCCCCTACTGCCATCATGGCCTGGAGTTGAAAGCTGTAATGTTGTAATGTGAGGCGTTCCATAGCCAATTGGCAAGCCTCTA
Source organism: Chelonoidis abingdonii (assembly GCF_003597395.2). Classification (NCBI taxonomy): domain Eukaryota; kingdom Metazoa; phylum Chordata; order Testudines; family Testudinidae; genus Chelonoidis; species Chelonoidis abingdonii. The sequence goes on from NC_133770.1 coordinate 290,517,908, forward strand.
TGCTGAAGCCGTGGCACCAGCGGACCCTCCACAGGCAAGCCACCGAGGGCAGCCTGCCTGCCGCCTTGGCGGCGGTGGCAGAGTGCCCCTCGCGGCTTCCCACCCCAACATGCGCTTGGCATGCTGGGGCCTGGAGCCGCCCCTGGCAGGAAGAGGCAGCGGACTGGCTCTTAAGCCCAGCAGCAGCACCAGCAGTTCAGCAGCTGCTCAAAGCATTCGCTCATGGCTGAAATAACTCCTACACTTGCTCCCAGTCTTGCTCCTGCCCTGCCTCTGTCTTGCCCCTGCCTTATCTCAGTCCAGGTGATCTGGTTCTGACCCTTGGCACTGATCACGACTTCTGATCTGGCTCTGACCCTTGGCTCTGTCATCTGGCTCCTGCTCTCACCATGGCTCCTGCTCTCACCACTAGGCTCGACTGCTGTGTCCCGGTCACTGGGCACACTATTTTTTTTTTCCACGGGAATATGAACATCTGAGGGGTGACTTCATGCTATAAAAAGTCTCTGAACTGTTGGAGGGAATATTCCCCCAGCACAGGCACTGTGAAAGGCAGCCACTGGCTGTCCCATTAGTCCTACTGTATGGCTAGTGCTTGGGGTGGTGCTGAAGAGGCTGGGGCTACAGCATTATCTGATGGAGTGATAATGGGTGGTGTTCCCACTCAGAAAGTTTGCCATGGGCAGCTGAAATCCTAAATTACTCCATGGGCCATTTTGGAATCCAGAGCTGCTCAGAACCAGCAGTGAACAGTATCAGTGTACTGCCAGATTTGCCTCTCCTTCTCCTGGGTTGTGAGGTTTTGAACTGAATCTCTCAGGCTGTCTACACTACAAAGTTAGTGAACTTTATGGAAGTCGACGTCGAGCCTTCGATTGAAGCAAGTCGATCTTGTGTGACCACACTATACTGATTGTGTTGGCGGACTGCATCCTCATGAGTAGGGCGTACATCGCCGCACGGAGCACTGCATTGTGGATAGCTATCCCAGAGTGCATGTAGCCAAGTGGAATTTTGGGTTGGGGTTATAATGTCTTATGGGACCAAAACGCTGGCATGGGTGGTTATGGAAACATGGAGTTAGCCTCTCATGATGTTCTTATCTCTCTCTCTCCCTCCCTGAAATCAATGGCAAACAAACCAAGCCTTTTTCATAAGCCTGGGTTAGTCACGAGGACGCCATAGCTTGGTAAGTATGGACCCTGCTCAGCTGTACACTGTTGTTGTGAGCATTACAAACACCGTGCACCTTATCCTGCAATATTTACAAAGCCGCCACAGGAGCCACCATGAGGAACAATGTGATGCCACGGAAGCAGCCCTGCTGGAAGGCAGAGTGGAGCAATTCCAGTTGCTGGCAACAGTCATACATCACCTTGACATGGTTAAGCGCTGTTTCTGGGCCTGAAAAACAAGCAGTGACTGGTGGGACCGCATTGTTATGCAGCTATGGGATGATTAGCAGTGGCTGCAGAACTTTCGAATGCTAAGGCCACCATCCAGGAACTGTGTGAAGAGCTTTCCCCAGCCCTGAAGCACAGCCAAACTAAAATGAGAGCTGCTCTGACAGTGGAGGAACAAGTGGCAATAGCTCTGTGGAAGCTTGCAACGCAAGACTGCTACCGGTCAGTGAGGCATCATTTGGAGTGGGTACATCTACCGTGGGATCTGTTGTGATCCAAGTTTTCAGGGCCAATAACAGACTTCTGCTAAGAAGGGTAGTGACTCTGAGCAATGTGCAGTATATAGTGGATGGTTTTGCTGCTATGGGGTTCCCTAACAGCAGTGGGGCTATAGGCAGAACACATATCCCTATCTTGGCACCAGACCACCTTGCCGAAGAGTACATAAACTGAAAGGGGTACTTCTCAATGGTGTTGCAAGCACTGGTGGATCTCAGGGGCCATTTCATTGACACCAATTTTGTCTGTTCAGAAGCTGCAAGCACGGACTTTCTTTCCAGACTGAAAAATAACCATTGGTGATGTTGAAATGTCAATCATGATCCTGGGAGACCCAACCTACCCTTTGCTCCCATGGCTCATGAAACTGTACAACAGCAGCAAGGCTTCATTCAACCATAGGCTAAGCAAGTGCAGAATGGTCATGAAATGTGCCTTTGGACATTTAAAAGGTTGCTGACGTTGTTTGCTTAGTAGGTTAGACCTCAGTGAAAGCAACATCCCCATTGTTATTGCTCCCTGCTGTGTGCTCCATAATATCGGGAAACAAAGATAGAATAGTTTCTGCTGGGATGGGGGGTTGAGGAAGATCACCAGGCAGCCAATGTTCAGCAGCTAGACACAAGTGCAATAAGAAGAGCACAGAGTGGCTCAGCATCTCCATGGCTCAGCATCTGTCCCCGTCGAACCTAGTTGAAAGCCCTCTTCGCTAGGTTAGCCAGTCTGTGTTCGAGGAGGGGAAAGACCCTATTTGCACACAGACTGGCTAATCTAGTGAAGAAGGCTTTAAATTAGGTTCGACGGGGACAGGTGAGCAAAACCCACAGATAAGTGGGGAACAGGAAGACCTGGGAGATGGGTCAGAAACAAGAGGGAACGTAGGCTATAATGGCAGAGAGAAAGGAGGGTCAGGGCAAAACTGGGAGGCAAGATCAAATCAGTATCTTAGATGCCTATATTAAATGTGAGAGTATTGGGTAAAGCGGAGAGATGAAATTGCTATAAATAATACACTTGACACTTGTTGCATCCTGAAACTTGGCTGGGCTAATACACTGATTGGACATGTTTGGTGTGGATGGGTATAGTTTGTCAGTAGATAGACAGGGGGAAAAGGAGGAGGGGGTTGCCTATATATTTAACAGTACCAACTGGGACTGAGTGGAGAGGAGCAGGGGACGGAAGTGTCTGAGAGGCTCGTTGAGATACAGAAGGGAAAAACAAGGCTGATTCGTAGCTAGGGTCTACTACAAGGCCACCTACCAGGGGAAGCAGGGGAAGGGCTTTATTAACAACTTAACCAAAATTCCCAAACCAGATTTGGGTGGTGATCGAGGGACTTAACATCATATATATGTTGGGAAAATTAACACGCGCGGGCACAGACTTTCGCCAATAGTTCCTAGGACTGCATGCAGCCAACTTTATTTCAGAAGGTGAACAAGCTTACTGTGGGGAGCTGTTCTAGATGATTTTAACAATAGGAGGACTTGTGAGAAACTGACGGAGAAGGCAGCTTGGGTGAACAGTGACATGAATCAAGTTTGCAATTCTAGAGAAGGTTAGAGAGGAGTTCACAAAAGATAGGAGCAGGATTCAGAAGGCGGTTTTGTAACCGCAAGAGCTGATAGGTTATCTAAGGTCCCATGGGAATCAAGGGCTGGGGGAAAACAACTGGAGGAGGTTGGCATGGGTTTTTCAAGTGGGGTGTGTGTGTGGACTTTAAGAGGGTCCAAAGCGGGGGGGCTTTCCGCGGGAGATGGGAGGATAGAAATGGCAAAAGCCCCCTTGCTTAACCATTGACGATCTTGTTATGACCTACAAATAAGGAGTTTCATCATAAAAAATTGAATTAGGGTGCACTTACAAGGATGACTATAGGCAAACAAACACGGGAATGCAGGGCAGAATTAGAAGCAAAGGTACGAAATGAACTAAACTAGCTATGGATAAAGGGAAAAAAGCTTTTTATCACTACATTAGCGCAGGGAGGCCAAGGACAGCGGTATGCCACTAGACTCGTGAGGACGGGGAGAACCAGAACAGGAAATGGAAATGGCCGAGATGCTTCTGACTTCTTTGTTTCGGTTTCACTGAGAAAGTCTAGGGAATGCTCTTAACATAGTGATGCCTTATGGAGGGGGTTAGGTTTAGAAAGGTAAATAAAAAGAGGTTAAAATCACTTAGAAACGTTAGAATGCCTGCATGTCACCAGGGCTGATGAAATGCATCTAGAACACTCAAGAGTAAAGAGGAGTATCTGCGCCTCTTAGCTTTATCTTTGGAAGTCATGGAGACGGGGAGATTCCAGGAAGGACTGGAAAGGGAAATATAGTGCCATCTATAAAAAGGGAAAAAAACAACCTAGGAAACAAAATACGACAGTTGTTTAATTTCTGTTGCCAGGATAAGGAGCAAGTAATTAAAGATCTCTGCAAAAACTATGGAAGGTCGGTAGGTGATTAGGGAATGCAGCATGATTTGAAAGAACACATCTTGTTCAACCATCTGATAGCTTTTTTGAGGGATAACGAGCCTTGTGGATTAAGGAATGCGGTGGATGTGGTATATGTAGGACTTTAGTTGTTTGATTGGTTCTACGCATGATATTCTTCTCGATAAACTAGGCAATAATTAGATGGGCTACTATAGGTGGGTGCCATAATGGCTGGATACCGTACTCAGAGAGTGGTTATTTAATGGCTCCCATCCTGTGGAAGCTATAAACAAGTGGGGTGTCCGCAGGGGTCTGTTTTGGGACCACTCTGTTCATATCTTCCTCAACGACTTTAGTGGTTGGCATAGAAGTACCTTTATTAGTTTGCGGACGATATCAACTTTGGGAGGGGAGTTGCACACTTGCTTTCGGAGCGCGGCCAAAATTCAAATGATCTGGACAAATTCGAGAAGATCTGGGTTACTGGATGAAGTTCAAACTATTTAAATGCAAAGTTGTCTCCACTTTAGGACGGACAATCGTTTCACACTACGAAATGGGAGAGACTTGTCTAGAAGGATATGGCAGAAGAGATTCTAGGGGTCATAGTGGACAAAGCTAATATGAGTCACAGAAATGTGCTTACTGTTGAAAAAAAGGAACGTGATTCTGGATGCTTACAGGGTGTGTTGTTAACAGACACGAGAAGTCATTTCTTCCGCGGCTACTCTGCGCTGTTAGCCTCAACTGAGTTATTGTGTGCAGTTCTCGGCACTGCATTCCAAGGAAAGTGTGGAGAAATTGGAGAGGGTCCAGAGAGAGCACAGAAGTATTTAAGGTCTTCGGACATTGACCTATGAAGGAGGCTGGAAAGAATTGAGTTTATTTAGTTGGAAGGAGGTGAGAGGGTGACTGATGCTTTTCGGTATTCTAAAGTTGAGGTGTTCATAGGTGAGGAGGGATGGAAACTTGTTCCACCTTAGCTTAATGATAGAACAAGAAGCAATGGCCTTAAATTGCGGCAGGGATTTAGGTTGCGCATTAGGAAAAGTTCCTAACGTCAGGTAGTTAAACACGGATAATGCCTGGGCGGTTGTGGAATCTCCATCTCTGGAGATATTTAAGAGTAGGTTAGATAAATGTCTATCAGGGATGGTCTAGACAGTATTTGGTCCTGCCATGAGGGCAGGGAACTGGACTCGATGACCTCTCAAGGTCCCTTCCAGTCCTAGAGTCTATGAGGCTTTGAAAACCAGTTTCAGAAATGAGCCAGAATAATGTGACACTTATCTGTGTTGTTCCTTGCCAAACTGTCCCCTCCATTGCATTTTCTCCCCCATAAACTCCACCTCCACCAATCACTGTGTGAATGAATGAATAAAGAGCCTTGTCTCCTCAATCTGTTAAGTTTTATTATACACACTGTGAAGGGTTGGATCACAGAAACCCCCTGGGAGCTGCCCCCTGATTTGCCAAGACTACCTCTGCTCCTGTTTTCCCTGCCAGCTCAGGACTCCAGCACCCTGTCCTGCTGAGCCAGACACTCCTGTCTGCTCCAACACAGACATACGTTCTGAATTACTTGCCCCAAAGCTGCAGGTTTACCTGAAAGCAGCTCACAGAAGTGTGCTTGTCTTTAGCACTCAGATGCCCAACTCCCAATATGGTCTAAACCCAAATAAATCCGTTTTACCCTCTATAAAGCTTATGCAGGGTAAACTCATAAACTGTTCGCCCTCTATAACACTGATAGAGATTTATGCACAGTTGTTTGCTCCTCCAGGTATTAATACATACTCTGAATTAATTAATAAGTAAAAAGTGATTTTATTAAATACAGAAAGTAGGTTTTAAGCGGTTCCAAGTAGTAACAGATAGAACAAAGTAAGACACCAAGCAAAATAAAATAAAATGCAAGTCTGTGTCTAATCAAACTGAATACAGATAATCTCAACCTCGGGACCTAACTCTAGTATAGACCACGCCTTAGATAGATGAGAATCTGAGGCACAGAGAGACTCAAGTGACTAGCTCAAGGTCAGACAGCAAGTCTGTGGCAGACCCAGAGTTCAGTCTTTTAACCAGGAGCCCATTCTCTCTCTTTTTGGAGCTGCCCTCATGTTTATTACAACTCCTCAGGCTTTCATATATTGCCATAAGGACACTCCATAAGGAGGAGGAACCCTCATGGCTGGCCTTGTGTTTAAATGTTTTAAAGGATGTGATTCAATCAGTTTTCTGGAGGCTGCTTCTAAGCGGTAGGCAACCCTTCACTGCATTTATCCCACCTAAAATGTGAGCTAAAGAAAGGAACTCCAAAGAACAAAGGGACAAACATTGCTCAGAATCACATGACAATGGACAACAGAGTCTGGTTTGGTCTGTTGAAAAGCCTGAATCACACAAAAATGTAAAAGGACTGTCACTGTTCAGAAGCATAAACAAATGATACCTGACTACAAAAAACCTTCATTTGAATATTATCAAAACCGAAAGACTTTGATGGAGAGAAAAGAACTTTTTAATGCCACTTTTATTTATTTATCTTTTGCTTTTACAGCACAGAAGGGATTTGATTGTGCTGGTCTTATGGAAATTGATTTGGGATGGGACTGTAAAACCAAAATCCTTGTTCAGGAAACCAGCCAAAATGTAGGTTGCTTTCTGAAGGAAGGTTTAACTAAAAAGCTTGAAAAGTACTGAAGTCCCACTGACGCCTCATGAAGAACATCTTATTTGGAGACAATTCCTGTTAGCTATTCATTTTTTGTATTTCTTCTATATTTTACATCTTAATATTACTACACAGGTCACTTGATTTAAAGTAGAACCTTTGTTGTTTACAGGTTTAACTTTCTTCCTGTTTATTAGCGCTGACTGAAAAGCACAATTTCCATCCTTGGGAAATTCTTATAACTCAACATTAGATTTTGCCCTAATTAGGACAAAAAGTCGAAACATCTTGTTTGTGTGTCTGTTTGTTAAACAGAACAAAAAGTTACAAAAAATTCTATTTGAAAATTCACGTCATTTCATTGAACTGAACATTTCATGTCCTCTCAGCTCTATTTTAACCTATGTCTGCCTGAGCTGTCACGGTGACTCGTGGGAATTGTAGTTTGGGTGCCGAATACCCCCATTAGCTATGGGCTGGGCACCCCAGCCAGACTACAACTCCCATGATGCATCACAGCAGTTCATGCAGAGGAGAGACCATAGTCAATCATGAGAGATTTAATCCATCAAGGGAGCCCAGCCCTTCCCAGAGAACAAAGGCTTGAGGCATCCAAATTACAACTCCCTTGAGGCTATACTATGGCTGAGGCAGACACAGATCAATGTCCAACAGACCCAACCAAAAAAATATTTTGATGAGATTTTCCCGCACAACATTTTGAATTTGAGGAAACTGCAGTTTTCATCAGAAAATCACTCTGGGGGAAATCCCTAATCAGCTCCACTTTGCACCTTCTGCCATTTGCTTTGAAAATCAGATCTGAACACATGCAGATAATATATGTGAATTTTGGCCCAAGCCACTACAGTTGGCATGCTGCAGACAGAACTGCCTAGTGGTTCAGGACTCCGCTGAATGGGAGGTGAGTAAACCTTGCCAGCAAGATCTATGGACAAATCACTTAACACTGTGCCTCAGTTTCCTTATCCATGACAAGCAAAAAACAATACATTCAATAAAAAAATCTACTTTTAAAAAAGGAATACAGTTGGTTAATTGCCACATTCCCCCCATACAAACACTTAAAGATAAGGAAATGCCAAGTTGTGAGACACCTCTCAATCAAACCTTAACTCCCACACAGCACATTTCCACAGATAGACTGACTATGCATCTTTTACCAGGAGCTCCCTTCTGCCTCCAGCAGAAGAGGAAACACACTACATATACCACATTAATCTCCCTCACAGCAGAACACGCAACCTTAATTCCAACTCCCAGCAATGTGAGTGTTGAACATACAGGCACAGTTTAAATATTCGACCTGCTATTTATTTGTGGAGGAAGTATCAGGGCATAAATCCAATTCATGTCACACCTGTAAATCCTCACCAAGCTGTAGTGAGGCTAACATAGTTAATGGTTGTAAAGTGCTTTGAGATCCTTTAGAGTATATTATTTTTACACATATTTTAATGACACCATATATCCCTCCCTGGAACTTGAGAAGAGTTAGAGGTTGTAATTTGGCCTGCATTCTCCAAAGTGACTCTAAACTTTTTGTCCAGCTCAGACTAAGCTTTGGATCTACAATAAAAACTGTAAGTCAGTGTTGGTTTTTTTTAAATGAAAAGGTTGGCACACAACTGGTCAGAATCTTTACTTATTTGACACCCCCGCTGGTAGCCCTGGAGGCTGCTATCCCAAAAAGATTAAGATTTCAGGTAGGGAACAACCACTAGGAAGAAAATAATTCCAAAGCAAGAAAAATCCTGTTTTCATGCAAATATCCCTGGAGGGAAAAAATATCATATTAACAATATTTTGTCTAAAATGAATGTTTTCCAATATTTTCTGAGGTATCGGCAGCTTTTCACTGTATACATCCTACGTTCTCGTTAAACACAATTCACGTTAAGAATATAAATGAAATATAAAGAGAGAGAGAGAGAAATAAATCACCAGCTGACTGACTTTGCTACCCAGGCTTATATTTGTGGCAACTTCAACTGAGTGAATACCCACTAGTACTCATGGAATCATAGAAAATTAGCCAGTTATTTCTCTGCCAAGATTCATGCTGCATACGGTAACAAATAAGTTAAAGTGCTTTGGATGAATAAGAGTAGGACTGGGAATAAAGAATTCAGGGCAGGATTTTTTTTAAAATGCTCGGTGTTGTCCTCACTCTGCTCCTTGTGAAGAAATTGGAGTTTTAGCATTGCTTTAGCAGACTCAGAGTTAGGTTAATGCTGAACTCATTTGAAGCTATCTCCCATTCAGTTCTTTTTCCTCTTCTGCCCCCAGCAGAGAACGGCCTTGGATAAGTCACTCCCCCTGTAAAAGGTGTTGTATGCTCTTTACCTGTCTCAGATGGTATTGGGGAAAGGTGTTAGTTACAACAGAATGCTCTGAAGATGTAAAGGATGCAAAGTGGGTCAAACCCTAACAGCCTGTTTGTTTTTACATGGACAAATCTCCCACTAAAGGCACTGGGATTTTTGCCTGAGTGTGGGCTACAAGAGTTTTCCTCTGACAATGATTTTAAGAGACGTGGGTGGGTGGGTGTGCAGGCAGCTGTGCTGTTGACTGAGGAAAAAATCTCCATTATAACATAAACAAGAGAGAACACGATTGCCAGCTGCATTCGGCGAAGGCTCTCCGCGCTGATTTAGATTCATTTAAAAGGTTGCTTGTTTGTTTTAACTGAGTTACAAATGTTTTCAAATGGATTCCTGGAACTGCTGAATATAAGACTGAAGTTCATACTGCCAGCCATTGGACTGGATTCTGCACAGTGCCAAAGGCTGTACAGCTTTTATCAGTCCTGTTTTATGGACAATGGCAATTCGACAAGGAATCATGACTCTCAAATGCCTAGAGAGCTCCTGGAAGTTTTAAAACAGAAATCACTTGAAGTTCCTGGATGAACTTTCATTAGAAGGCAAGTCAACCTAAGCTGAACATAGAGGGTGTGGCCTCTTAGTGCACTCAGGGAAGGATTTGACAATCAACAGTTCAGACACTCATGTCATAGGCTATTTGCACGTTTCTGTTTTGTCTTATGAGCATCGGCATGTGCTTCCTCCTGTTTAGAGAGAGCAACATAAAGGATGTTGTTATCCAATAAAGCAGATTTAGTTTCCTGGTCTCAGTTTCCCTACAAAACTGTGAATATTTTAAAAGTTCAGTGTCGTTGTCCCAAGACGTTTTTCCTGTTCAGTAAAGATACACGTTTCCCCTTCCCAGATGGAATTATCTTCTTTCCATTGTGGGACTGCTGAGGAATCGGGTCCCAAGAAGCACAGCCCCTTGCATTCTGTAATGAACAGTGATTTCTGCCGCATCCTGGAGCATGTCACTCAAGTCCTGCTTTACATTCCACACAGACATCGTACTTTCATCATGCTGCTCCCGGAAAAGCAGTTGGCGAAAGAATTCAGCACTGCCAGTGTACAGCTGCAATGCGCCAATTACTAGGGGAACCAAAGGGTTCAGGAGCAGTGGGAAGGGAGCCTGAAGGCCCTACTGTTTGAGAGTAGTGGTGTGGCAGGCCTTGTCATTGATGGGAAGTGTTTGGCTGCTGGGGAAAGCAGGAATGGGAGCAGAGACGTGCTGCAGGCTGGGGCAATGGACACAACCCCCCCATTGGCACAATATTCCTATCATACTGTGTTTCTTCTTGCATCTAAATCAGAAGTACTAGGTCCACCCTCTGCTGTTCCACATTCTCCTATTTCTTCGGGCGGGTTTTAACTAGCCATGTTAGTTTAAATGTTGAATCGGGAGATTTTAACCAGCTCCTGGCTCTGCTCCCTAAAGACAAAAGAAGAATTAAAAGCAGCTCATCTCTGTCTCTAGCGCTGCTGAGTGCAGAAGCTAGGGAGCAGTGCTGGCTAGTCTTTAAAGTGCCCCTCTAGCCCTCTTTCTGCGATAGGGTGACCAGATGTCCCGATTTTATAGGGACAGTCCCAATTTTTGCGTCTTTTTCTTTTATAGACTCCTATTCCCCTCTCCCTCCCCCATCCCAATTGTTCATACTTGCTGTCTGGTCACTCTATTCTGCAGTGACACTTAAAAGAGAAACTGCTGCTTAGCTTTAGAGAGCCAAGTGGGAGTGGGTTTAAGGCCACACAGAATCATATTGTGCATCTCCACTGTCCCAGATTCCAGACCTAAATTTGTTTCCATTGCTCATAAACCTGGGGTTACTGTATCTTCATTACTGACGTTTGTTTACATCCGAAATGCTCAAGCATAAAACTTGAGGCTAGAAACAATACTCGGAGTGTCAACGAATTCAATCCTGCATGCATTCGGTAACACAACTGGAATTTCAGAGTATCAACTCTGCTGCAATAACTAATAAATCAGCTGTTCGCTCTGTCAAAACTGAGCTGCTAAAAACCATCTCGGCTGGAGATGTAGCTGAGATTCTGACTGTGCAATCTCTGCCTTCACCAACCATAGTGATGAGAGAGAATGGAAGAGGTAATATGGTAGTAAGGCAGTGTTTACCTTAAATATCCTGTCCGTTAGGCAAACAGCGATTCTTGTTAGAAAGGATTGAGTAGATTCTGTTGATTCACTGATACAGGTCACAATTTCCTATTTAAATGTAAGTGAGATTGGGATAGCTCTCTGGGGAGAGGATCTAGGGTGTGGGCAGAAGAGTCCCAAGGGAGGAACCATAGTAACAGCCATGTCTAGAAAGAAAGTATGAGATGATAGTTATACAAATATATTATTGTTTCCTTCATTAATGTAGCCAGGCTCCAGGATGGGGATGAGCTTGCACTGGACAAGGCAAGATTGGAAGAATGAGAATTCCCATTGCTCTACAGCAGGGGTTCTCAAACTGGGGGTTGGGGCCCCTCAGGGGGTCACAAGGTTATTACATGGGGGGGTCGCAATCTGTCAGCCTCCACCCTAAACCCTGCTTTGCCTCCAGCATTTATAATGGCGTTAATTTATAAAGGGGGTCATATTCAGAGGCTTGCTATGTGAAAGGGGTCACCAGTACAAAAAGTTTGAGAACCACAGCTCTACAGATAAACAATGTGTAATGAATACACAGACACAGACACTGAAGAGGACTGGTCACTGATTCAGAGCAAGCTAGACTGCTTGGTAACTGAGTGCAAGCAAACAATGTGTTTGAATATGGCTGGATGTAAACATATCCATCTAGGAACAAAGAACATAGGCCATACCTCCCGGAAGAGGGACTCTATCCTGGAAAGCAGTGACTCTGAAAAAGATTTTGGGGTTGTGGTGCATAACTGGCTGAACATGAGCTCCCAGTGTGACACTGTGGTCACAAGAGCTAATGCAATACTGGGATGCACAAATAGGGGAATCTTGAGTAGGAGAAGAGAGGTTATTTTACCTCTGTATTTGGCTCTGGTGCAATCACTGCTGAAATCCCATGTCCAGTTCTGGTGCCCACAATTCAATAAGGATGTTGATAAATTGGAGGGGGTTCAGAGAAGCGCCATGAGAATAATTAAAGGATTAGAAAATATGCTGTACAGTGATAAGCTATATAGATCGAGTGCCTTGAGTCTAACAAAGAGAAAGTTAAGGGGGGACTTGATGACAGATTATAAGTACCTACACGGGGAAAAATATTTAATAATGGGCTCTTCAGTTTAGCAGAGAAAGTATAACATGAAGTTGAAGCTAGAAAAGTAAGAGAAAATAAGGCGTAATTTTTTAACAGTGAAAGTAATTAACCACTGGAAAAATTTACCAAGGGTTGCAGTGGATTCTCCATCACTGACAATTTTTAAAGCAAGATTTTCTAAAAGATCTGCTCTAGGAAATGTTTTTGGGAAGTTCTCTGGCCTGTGTTATACAGGAGATCAGACTAGATGATCACAATGGTCCCTTCTGGCCTTGGAATCTCTGAATTGACATTAAAACAATTTAAGATTCCCAGAAAACTAAAATACAATGAGACACAAAAGGCTACCACACACTAATTTTTTTATTTTTTTATTCTGCAAATTAATAGCTTTGCTTCCATCTTAATATACTGTGACAAGATGAGAATTTATGATCAGAAAGTTACAGAGGCTTTGCAAAAATAAGGTCTTATTAGATCAAAACTCTTACTATTAAGGCTTTTTCTTTGTGATCCCAGCAAACACTACAAAGACAAGCCTGCCTACACACAAAGGCTCTGAACTTGGAGAAAAGAATACTGGTTTTAATTGGCTGGTTTTGTTTGAGACTGCTTGGCACAGAAGTTGCTTTTATGCTATTTATTTTAACCTGTTTTATGATTAGTGAATTTATGCTATATTAATATGTAGGTTTCTGGATGTTTATCAAGAGGCAGATAAATCCACAATATTGCACTTTCAGATTAACATTATTATTGACTTAACCAAATGAAACCATATATTGAGTTGTCAAAATGTATTTCCATTCCACTTCATGAAATCAAAACACTCTTTTCTTCATAAACATCCACACAATCACATTTTTAAGCTTTAATAGTAACCCAGCTATAGATCAGTGGCCTACCATGCTGTTTATGTCTCACATAATAATACTTTACACTTTTCTAGCTCCTTTCCTTAGAGGATAACAAAAACACTTTATAAACAATAATTAAGCCTAATAACTGGAGCTGGTTGGCAATTTTTTGACAAAATGGGTTGGGGTGGAGGAGTTGCTGATAATGCCAATTCACTGAAACTCAAACTGCCTGTGGGAAAAGGTCAGCTCCCAAGAATTCCCCAGCAAACCAAAAAAAAAAAAAAGTTTTGAAATTGTTGAAATGTCCTATGATGGTATTTTCTGAAATGAAAACTAATGGGTTTCAATTTAATCAATTAACCTTTAAAACCGAAATTTAACACATAGTAAAAAAAGGTAAAAATCTAAACAAAACATTTCCGTTAACCCAAACCAATAGGTTCATCAGCTTATGAAAATTTGAAATTTCATATCTGCATCCTGACTCAGGATGAGAAAATGTCTCGAAATCTTGAAAATCGTCTCAGGAGAAGAAAGCCATTTCCCTCCTCCTCCCACACCTCATAGCGGTTAGTGTTCTGTCCATTTATAGTGGAGCATAATGGGGCACAGGGAGATGTTGGCAAAACTATCAGGTGGGAGAACTGAGAACATATAGTGCACATTATTAAGTCAACATACATCAATAATTACTTACTTCACAGCAGTATCTAGGTCTAGGGACAAATGACAATATCTCACATCTGTCCATCTAAGAGACTTACATGGCCTCAAGCAGCCCTATCTAAGCACCTCACAATCTTTCATGTGCTCATCCTCATAACATCCCTGTCAAGTGGAGTTGTGCTATCAACCCTATTATAGGGAGGGGAACTGGGGCACAGAGAGATGAAGCGATTTGCCCAAGGACACTCAGGAAGTCTGTGGCAGAGCCAAGATTCAAACTCAGACTTCTGGAATCCCAGTCCAGGACCAGAAGCACAAGTCCATCCTTCCGCTCTAAAGCACAGGCTTCTACTATCAGATGGGTGAACATTGTCATAAGAACTGTACCACAATCACCATTTCTCTGCTCTTTACCTGATCAGCGGCTGGTGTAATGCTACCAGTGAGGCATGCACTGTAACAGATATCACTGACAGGTGGAAATAGTCAAACATGACAGGAACATGGTGGTGCAGGCCTCTTCTCGGATGGAAGTGAAGCACCAACGTACGACTGCTTATCACAGGGATCGCTGGAATGTCTCTCAGCCTGAAAGGAGAGGTTTACAAGGGTTAGTGAAACCTTAAGTTGTCACAGTTGTGGCAAATTGCCGGTACTGTTATGCTGGGTCTCACGCTTTCTCTTTTTTGGGAAAGGTTCAGGGCGCCATTGCTTGCCTCTGAATCGGTATTTTAATTATCCCACTATTGTCCTTGAGGAGGGGAGGGGAGAGGGAGGGACCTGGGCCCGCCCTCTTCTCCAGGTCCCAACCCAGGGGCCCTGAGGTTTGTGATGAACCACTTGAACTAGCGGTTCCTTCCCCTGGGCTACTTCCCTCTCCTGCCCTTCAGCTGCTGACGGGGCTTCTAGGCCCTCCTTCATACATAAGCCAGTGCCCCTTACCTAGGTTTTTTTTGGATTCTCAGCTCTCCGCAGCACTGCTCCCAAACTTTTCTTTGGTCTTCTCTTCAAACTGCTCTCTGTTCCAAAACCTTCCTGCATCCAACTCCCAACTGTCTGACTGAAAGCGGGGTTTTTTTTATCACATGACTGACTGCTGGTGCTCTAATTGGCTTCAGGTGCTCTAGTTAATCTATAGCAAACCTTCCTCCCCTTGCAGGGAATAAGGCTCCCTGCTAACACTCGCCTGCTGCCCTCTGGCCATGCTGTATCACACAGTCTATAATGGCATTAAAGGCAGCAGACTGGGAGACCACATGAACTGAATTCATGGTGACAGTCTCAGCTACCAGAGCATTTACTCAGCTGATGCTTATCTCTTAATTGCACTTGCAACTAGCGGGGATGTAAATATTATTACTTGACAGTAAAAAAAAGATATGACAGAATGCAAGAGCCCCATCCTGGGTCTGCCAGACAAGCAGCAATCTCCCTCCTGTACACCACACTCACACTAGGGTAAGCTTTGGGGTAGCAGGGAAGAAGTCCAGGTAGTAGCAGGCTGCCCTGCTAATTCAAATATCAGCACCTAGAATTTAGCACTAATCTGGATGCATAGCACCAGACAGTCTGCTTTGCTTCAGGGGAACGGCAATAGCGAAAGGGCAGACCTGTTCCTGGAGGGTGTAGACCACTCAGAGCATCCCTGGATGAACAGAGTTGTTGCACTGAGACGTGTGTAACTGTCCCTACCAAAATACCACTATAGAAACTTTTCTTTAAAAACGCCCTGTTGAATAATTGTTCAGATAAACTATAACAGCAGTAAAATTAAATAAATGCACTAGATTCTTTCTGATAAATCACAGTTCATTTCTCCTACAGGCCCTCACCACACTCCTGATATGTTAAAGCACTGCCCCCCACGAGCCTGCGATAACACACCTCTCGTTTCATCTACACCAAGGGTTCTCAAACTGGGGGTCGGGACCCCTCAGGGGGTCACGAGCTGTCAGCCTCCACCCCAAACCCCGCTTTGCCTCCAACATTTAGAATGGTGTTAAATATATAAAAAAGTGTTTATAGTTTACGGGTTGGGGGGGTCGCACTCAGAGGCTTGCTATGTGAAGTGGGTCACCAGTACTAAAGTTTGAGATCCACTAATCTACACCATACAGAAACTAAATGGAAATGGCACACTGAGCTCCACTATAAGGTGCCCTGTGGGGCAGTGTGTAAGGCGACTTCGGGCTAAATTAGGTGTGAAGCCCAGCTCCAAGGAGGTCACTGTGGACCTCAGCTAACTCCTGCTGAAGTCACTGGAAGACTTTTCAATGACCTCAGTAGGGCCTGAGAGGTTCCTTCAAGCACAGTTCCAGTGTGGTTTGGCAAAAGAGGTGAACTAGGAGTAATGCAAAGCTCCTGTATCAAGGGCTGATCCTCTTCCAATGGAAGTTAATGGCAAAACTCTCTTTGATTTTAGTGGCATAGGATCAGGCTCTTAGCCCATACACACAGAGGGTGAGATTTTTCAACTGTGCTCTGCTTTGACCTAACTCTGGCCCTGATTCAGAAAAGCACTAGACATCTGCTTAAGTCCATCCTTATCCAGGACAATGTTGAAGCATGTCCTGAAAAGCAATGCTTTCCCATATCGCAGCCCCTGGTCCCACTGAGTCAATGGGAAAACTCCTGTTGACTTCCATGGTAGCAGAGTTAGAGGACTGCCAAGCACTTCTGAAAAGTCCACCCTTAAAATAGAAAATCTCTTGCTGCAAGAAGAGGAATGAAAAAAATGCCCTTGGTCGGGGAGAGGGATGGAGGAGGGGAGGAAGAGGAATGGGCCGGCACCTCTGCAAGAGAGTCGGAAGCCAAATCAGAGCTCTCCAGTTTCCAAAAGACCCTTTAACTTTCACTGAATTCATGTTACCCAAAGATGGGAGAGTCCCTACAATATCAAAGGGGCTTTAAAACGGCACTCACTGTTGTTCACTATCAGTAAAGTGCAGGTCCAACTTGAGCTGAAAATCTGCTTCGCTTAATGCATCTTCCATCTACAAAGAACAAAAGGGCAGAGTTACCTGTGTAAGCCAGCTCACACAAAACCCAAGCGCAAGGCAATATTTTTGTCTGATAAAGAGAGTGCAAAGAAATGCAGGAGCAGTGTGAGACAGCTGCTGAAGTGCATACATAGAACATCTGGGCAATATAACTGTCCGCTACAGCAGGATTTAGAGCTACTGTCCAGCTTTAGACATACAAATATATTGCTCTGAAATCAGAATAAGATTTGATGGCGTTAGCAGTAAGCAAACTTTCGCTGAATGGAATGTGCTTCAGAATGCAGAAAGAACCCACATTATAAACGTTGCATCCAGCTTTCAAACAGCTTCAGAGATGTTCAGAGCAGGGCTGTTCAGTCATAAGGTTTTGGCTCATCTCCACTCAAAAGAGTATGTAAAACATACTGGTTCAGACATGTTAATTCCCTATTACATTACATTCAGAAATTTAAGAAATTTGGTGAATGATTGTCATTATTATTTATATTGTAGTAATGCACAGGACCTGTAGTCATTGTGCTGTACCAAATAGAGAACAAAAAGGCAGTCCCTCACCCAAAGAGCTGACAATCTAAATAAACCACGGAAATTAGAGAGAGAAAAGTCTTATTGATTCATCTAGTCCAAACCCTGCCAGTAAAAGTTTGTCCCACTGTGACAGAGTGTATCCTCATGTTCATCTTTTTTACAGGACTGTGATAATTTTTTCTTTTCTTTTCTTTTCTTTTTTTTTTTTTTTTACAAAATATGCCTTGTGAGATATAATTTCAAAACTCATAATTCGCTGAACATTACTGTCCTGATGAAATGTGTGTGTCAATATTGTATGTAAAGTTATAAAATTATTTTGTATGATGTCAATAAGGCATATTCTAAATCTGAGGAAGCAGCCTAGACCAGTTCTTCAGAGACAAATTGCTAGCCAGCTCCTCAGCAAGGTGTCAGCATAATTAAACAGACTGTCATCAGGTTAAGCGGCCATTCTTTGGCAGGAAGAAGGGTGTCAGTGAGAAATTTACATCTCGGCAGACAGACTTGCTGTCCTCTGAACCCCAGCTGGAGATGATTCTCAAAGAAAAGAAATGCTATAAGAATGGAGAACACAGCACATAAATCACCTCTCTCCCCTCATCTCTACTCATGGCATTAACAATGTCTGAAAGACAAAAAAAGGGATTGAACTGGGGGAGGGGTCCTGGCTGAAAAATCCAGCTAGACTGCTGTGAGAGAAATCCTATTGCTTTAAGTTCACTTAGCTTGTTAAATCAGATATTAGTTTGCCTTTTATCTTTTAATTCTTTGTAACCAACTCTGATTTTTCATCTCATTACTTGGAATCACTTAAAATCTGTCTTTCCATAGTTAATAAACTTTTATTGTTTTAACTAAGCCAGTATGTTTGGACTGAAATGTTTGGGGACCTCCACTGGAGATAATAGGGTTTGTGCATATCATTTTCTATTAATGAAATGACAGACTTTCTATGAGCTTGTATTGTCCAAGAGGGAGCTGGGCAGTACAAGACGCACATTTCTGGGGACAAGTCTGGGACTGAGCATTTACTGGTGTCACTCTGCACTATAATTCAGGAATGACTAGCTAGAGCACCTATATCATTCAGCTGGGAGTGATTTTGCATGCTAGAGGCTGTGCATGAACAGGCCAGGAGTGGTTGTTCTCACAGCAAAGCAGTGTAAAAGGCAGCCCAGGTTGGAAAATTGAGGGGACACAGCAGTTCAACAGTCCAGATTGAGGAATGTCACACCCACACAGGACATTTATAGTGTTTTCTCTCTTCCAAGTTTAGATGTTCCAAGTAATGGAGAGCTCAGCTTGCTCTTTGGGAGATTATTAGTCTGAATTTTATTGTGAGTTTAGTGAGAGCAGGGACTAGTTTTACTTCTACATTCATACAGAACCATAAGCTGTAGTGGTTCTCAATCAATAACTACTGAAGTGTCAAATTATTGATAAAACTATCATACATTAAATAGCAAATTCCGAGGTAGTATCTTTTATTGGACCACCTTCTATTGGTGGAAGAGACAAGATTTTGAGCTTACACAGAGCTCTTTAGGTCTGGGAAAGATACTGAGCATGTATATATAGGAGAATTTATAACAACATCTTGCCTTTAGTTTTAGTTAACTGACATACAAGCAGAAATCAGTTCTTCTATTACTAAAATGCAGCTACTTCTCATGTACAATACAATGACTATTTAACAGACCATAGCAATGCAGGGTAGAAACTGAAGGTGGTGTTACTGGTTAGTGTACCCTGTCCTCTACTTGATAGAAAAGGAACTACTCCTCTGTGTATAATAGACTCTCTACAATGACATTGCTGTACACCCAGCACACTGTAGCACGTACTCAGTTCCTTGCAGCAAAAGGCCTTATATCAGTAAGCAGAGGTGAAAGTAAGCTGGTCTGGTCCGGTCCGGCGTACCGGCAAGAGCTGGTGTGCCGTGCCAGACTGACCGGCTTCCACAGGCTGGTGATTTAAAGGGCTGGGCTCCCTGCAGCAGCTGGAGCCCAGGGCCCTTTAAATCACCTCCTGAGCTGCTGCCGGAGCTCTGGGTTAGCACGACAGGGCTAAACCGGGGCTCTGGCGGACGGGCTCTGGACGTGATTTAAATGGCCCAGATCTCCACTGCGGTAGCAGCGGCCTGCACCTTGGGCCCTTTAAATCGCCCCAGGGCTCCCAGCCACCTCTGCAGCTGGTAGCTCCAGGTGTGATTTAAAGGCCCTGGGACTCCCAGCTGCAGCCCCAGGGCCTTTAAATCTTGATTTAAAGGTCCTGCCTCTTCTGATTGAGGCCATGCCTCTGCTCAGGACTCTGGCATACCAGTAAGTCCTTTAACTTACTTTCACCCCTGTCAGTAACCCACTAAAGACATTTCAAAGGCACCAGACCTACACAGATATGCATGAATCATGATACCTGGTATAACATTTTCTTTAACTACATCTTGCAAAGGTGTGGGGGGGAGGGGGAGATGGTAATTTAGAATTCAAGAAGGAGTTAGCTTTGTCATAATAATGTAAGTAAAGGTACTTAACCCCTCCTAAAGTAATCTGTTATTTTTCAGTGCAGGATATGATACCTTGTGGTGGGACCTGAGATGAGGAAATTCCAATCTCTACCTATTGAATATTTGTCTTGAAATACCTGCAAGCATGTTTATCAAAACAAGACTTTTTTAAAAAAAAAAGTGTATTGTTGTTGCTAAAACTCAAATTGCAGTCACTGCTGATTACAAAGGAAATTATTATTATAAAGCAAAGCCTTTGGAATTGCAATCTGCATTTAAACTAGGGATTCAGTCCATGGGCTGTGCCTGAGAAAGATCAAGTCTCATCCACCAAGTGTGGATGAAATTTGGCATCTGATCTTAAGAGATGTTGAGCATCTGCTACTCTCATTGAAATCAGCAAGAGTTACAGAAGAATGAGAACTTACAAGATAAGACACTATGAAGTGCTCTCCAGTGAACGGAATATTTTCATTTCAATTTTCCAAATGCAAAAATGCAAAAAAAAATAAAATCAACAAATGAAAATATTCCTATGGGAAATTTCAATTCTACAGACACTGCGTTTATTCCAATAGAAAAGTCCTAACCAGCGCTGCACCAGTATAACCCCATTGACTACAATGCCCTTAGAAATCAACAGGCTTTACATCAGATTCCTTCTCCAGTGTAAATTAGGTCTGAATCAGGCACAAGGAGTTCTGGTATAGCCTTTCCCTACAACAGCCCAACTGTTCCCCACAATTCCAGGCCACGATGGCCACTGGTTGGTGCTAAAGCTACAGTGGAGGGGCAAATGAGGCACACAGCAGGGAACAGCAAGGATTAAATGGCTTCTCCTCACTATGTGATGTAAGGTGCACATGAGTAGGTAGCTCTGGAGTTAACAATGAGACCTGAAACAGGGAGAGCCTACTTGAAATATCTTTTCCACCCTGATGACGTTAGATACCTTCAAAACACCTAAATACCTTCAAAATTCTGGGCCTTGGCGCCTGTATAAAAAACTCACTGACATCAGTCATAGGTTTTCCTTTCACATCAATAATCTTTTGATCATGCCATCAAGTTTTACTGGGACACAGTTGCTTTGGAATTCTACACTTGGGTGTATAGTCTCTTCCAGATGACATCTTTAAAAGGCACCTTAGAAATGAAAAAATAGTAAGCCAAAGGAAATTCTATTTCCCTATGGCTGATTTGAGCAATTGGTGCTGTGTGCCCCCTATACGCAGGTTGAGAGGACAGACAGTGCTAAAAATTGACCGTAAAGAATCCCAGATTCATGTCAGGTGGCTCAACTCTACCATCACACCCCAGAATGCATCATTCTGTCCTATCACCATTTACTGAAGAGCATGGAACCAACTTTTATTATTATTAATAAAATAATTATGTATGATTAATTATTATTAAAAAGGAAACTGAAACTCATAAGAAAATAAGTTAGGCTCCTTTGCAACCCTTTGGGCTTATTGCACCTGACATCATAATCACAATTTCCAATAAAATAAAAGAATGATGCATTCTGGAATATTAGAATGAGGCAGAGCCAACTGCCACAACACTAGAGAGTTTTAATGAGGCATATTTAGATGGTGACTGGTGCACTTATTGCCCCTCCAAGCCTGATAATTGGTGGCATCTTCCACTTATGGCTGAACTCCCGAGTTATTTCCATATTTTTAAGTGTAAATGAACATTTAAGCTTCTCTTGGGTTATGGAAACAGATCACAAGGAGAGAATCTAACCAAAATCCATCCAATATTACTATTATTTTGTACTGAATACACTGTTAGCAGTCTATCCCCTAGATGGAATTAGTCAAACTCCGTTTGGCAGTGCATGCAGCTTGTTTACTGGAATATTTTATAAATCAAGCTCCAACAGCCAAAATACACAGAGTATAGTAACTCAAGCACCCAAGTCACCCAGTCTGACTTTCTAACTAATTTTATTGGTTATTGATCAGCTCTGTGCCTTGGTGACTCTCCCACCCTTACTCATGCATAGTAGCACCTTCCTCCACAGCTTGCAAAGCGAGGTGCTACTTGATCTGAGGAAGGCAGTCAGGACAGGGCTGTATCATGTGATAAATAAGTTGACAAACAAAGGAATGAAAAGTACCAAAGTTTCCGAGTGACAAAGTTCTTATTACTTATTATTTACAGAGTGTCCGCAGTACATCCGGTGATGTGTAAATACGTAAGTCAACATGGGGTCTGATTCTTCTTTCATTTACTCCCAAACTGCTTTGGTGTGACTCCAGTGAAGACAACAGTGTTGGTATCTGTGTAAAGCCAGTGTGCGAGTGGCGAATCAGACCGCTGTCATTTCCCTTAAGAGCTTATTATCTAAACAACACTCCACACAACACATCAGGCACAGAGACCAGTTTGAGCTAGTGTGAAGAATCTGGCAGGATCATTTTCATTTTTGGCAGGAAAAACTGTCCCAAATGCTAATGCAGGAGTCAGCATGAAGCCACTTGACCTAGTGGAAGTCACCGTAACTTGGGGAGAGAGACTGATTTGTGACAGATTTTGCATCATGATGGTAAATTAATTTGCAGCTAAATTTGTCAGAACTCTGTCAAATTTCACAATATGTGAAAGGAGGGTATTTTTCCCTTCCTTCACAGCTCATGATTGTCCATTTCTCATACAAGCATACATAAAACTAGAAACAAATGTTTTAGGAGAGAACACAGGAGATCAATCCCACGGTAAGAATAGAGGAGAGAAAGCAGTTCAAACAAGCTTAAATTAGGTTTTTTTGGTAGTTTTAACTAAAAGAGACCTTACACCATAACTGTTTTTAAAGCTACATGTACGTTCAGATGAGCCAATGCCAGAACACTGGATCTGCTCCTCTTTGAATTTCAGGATATGAAGAGAAGTGGGGGAGGGGAAGGGGTTGAATTGCCATGCCCAAATCTAACCCAGGGCATTTATTCCAGGTTGTTTACAGGACCAGAAGGGTCTATTTTCTGAATTTCTGTGAGAGTAGCTGATCTCTTGAGATCTACATCGTTACTGAGAGCAGATATGAATGACAGAATTGAATGATAGTCCTTGTACAGAGGCAACATACTAGATCAGATAGTACGTGTAAATAACATGGGTGGAAGGCACAAAGAACATGCATCTCCAAGCTGTGAAAGGATAAAGCAGAATTACACTGGCAGTTCTCTGGGGAGTACAGGGATTGCTCCTTCCCTAGTGTCCAGAGGGGTCACAAATCATCCAAGAGTGAAAGTGGGGCCATGACCCTGCTCCCCCGTAACCTCCCAACAGCAGTCAGCTCTGGGCACCCCAAGTGGGAGAACAGGTTGTGCTAGCCAAAAGGACGCTGCAGACTGCACACTTCACGTGTGCCCCATGGGGCTCCAAGAGAGATGGAGCGGGTCCCCAAATCTGACTAGAGCACGGATGACATGACCAGCCATAAGTTTCAAATCTGTTCTAGAATTCAGTTGAAAGCCTGAGGTCTGGATATGGCCTATGCATTGTAACAGAAAAGTATCTGTTTTATTCACATCCAATGAAGACTCACCCTCTCGCCATCTAGGAGTAAGTGGACCCTGAAGTTCATCGATTCGTTGAGAACAATCTCTTCGTTCCTGTATAAGATCTGAAATATTCTACTGTGCACGTTGTTCTCATGAACGCAGGCTGAAGAGAGGCTAGAGTCACCTGCACAAAACACAGACAGAGCATGGCTTTGGAGTTTTGCAAAGACATCATTTTCCAGCTTACATTTTGGCTCCCAGGATTAATTAGGCCCATTGTATTTATATTTGTAATTACACACTCGCATTCCTAATAATTAATGTTAATGGAGCATAATGTTGCTGCAGGATAATGGTCCCCTGCTGAGGCATTTAAAGAAGAAAAGCTGCAGAAGGCAGACTGCTTTTTCAAGGAGGACACAGACATTGTTTCTAATGACAGATAATGCCCTGTAAGGTTCTCCTGAGAGATTCAGAATACTTAAGCAGCTCATCAGAACCCTATCCCAGTGACTTGGAATCTGTAAAATTTGGCTGGGTATCTTCTGAGAAAGCAGGTTCTTCCATGAAATACCATGGCTGGGGCAGAAATGCCAGGTCAGCTGTCCCCTTTCTGCTCCAGGCTAAAACACAGAAGTACAAAGACACCACAAAATAAGAACACAATGAAAAGAAAAGACATCTAAACTTTTCCTAACCTCCAATAATTCTGTAGAATCCTTGGGACTCTGAGCATATGACATCTGCCCTCTTGAGTGATGCACCAGGAACCTTCAGAGCTAAAAGCACGAGTTGCTACGGTTTGAGGAATAGATGTTCTCTAGCTAGGGCTATACCAGACTCACAACCAAGTAACAGACTGACTTAGTCTACAGCACCAGCAAGCCCAATCACTGATCCAACGGTCTCTGGTGTTCAGAGACTTTCAAAGTTTTACCATAATTTTTAATCAGTATCCTCCAGTAATTACACTTCTATTGCCTAGGCGCAACAACATCCCTGCAAAGCTTCCTCCCATCCAGCCCTACCCAGAGCCATTCTGTGACCACGTGAATTTTAAAAACATGATTCTTCAGCACAGGACTGGCCCTAAAGATTTTGTCACCTAGGGTAGAAAACATCTTCAATGCCCCATCCCCAACCCCGCACAAAATGCACAAGCAAAAGCAATAAAAACACCTGTCAAGCAAAAACAAATGGACAAAAAAAACAACAACCCAAGGATTTGGTACTTCTGAACATTGGTGCCCAGGGTAGCAACCCTGGTTACCCACCTCTAAGGTCACCCCAGCTCATGTAAGTTCTGACTGATGGTTTCTGGAATATTATATTATTATTATTCATCTATATTAGCAGCGTGTCTAAAAGGCCCAGTCACGGGCCCAGACCCCATTGTGCTAGGCACTGTACAAATCCAGAACCAAATGATCCTCATTGGTTCCAAGAGTTTACAATCTAGTTCAACAACTCTCCTGGCTTTCAAGTGAGTCTACTTAAAAGGTGCAGAAGTTCTGCTCTTGGAAGGAGAGGCAGAATTGAAAAAACCTAAGTCTCGCATCCCTATTCTGGAAAGCACTCAAGTGTCTGCTTTTATGAACAGGAAAGGAGTTAAGCAAGCGTTTGAAGTGCTTTCCTGAACTGGGACCTTTGCACAGATGTTTTGTACTCATCACAGCAGCCAAACGAACAGAGCAAGCAACACTATGTTGCTTGCAAACCCAAAGCTACAACTGCCCCCGTGCAAGCCAGGAGATCTGAGGGAGCACTGGTTTGTGAAACTCTGATCAAGAGGAGGTGGCACTGAGTGAATTCTGCTGAATGAAACACTGTTGCTTTACTTTTCTCCAGTTAGTGGAAAATATGTATACAATTTGCAGTCCATATCTCTGACTACTACTACAGGGGAGCAGCATGGAGTATTTCCTATTGTCAATGTTATTTGCAAAAATTAAAATAAAAAGGGGTGAGTTGTATGGGAACTCCCTAAAAGCCAAGCATGTGGCCTGGCAGATAGGCAAATGGTACTATAGCATAATAATCATCACTGATTATTTATTTACCAGTAATCTGTTTGGCTTGTACTAGATATATAAATACAGGCAGTCCCACTGCCAAAAAGTTTACTGTCTAAAAGGGTTTATGGAGGAATATGAGTTATATACAGATCAGACTGAGTTCATTATTTACCAGGTCCATCTGGCTGAAACTCTAAACTACATTCAAGTCAGTTTTCCTAACTCTGATTTTTATCAATCATACTTGGGAATATACAAATTATTTCCTCTACCCAATGTCTTCCCATCAGGTACCCTGGACAGCTGCTGCTCATAAGTGTGGATAATTTCCCATCCCCCCGCCAAGCATATTTACTTTGTTGCGCTACAGCTGTTCCAATAGAATGCTTGAGCCAGATGAACTCTTCAAAGGCATGCAGTCATATTTATTTTAATTTAAACCTCATCATTTTAGAGACACCCGGAAAATTATATTACAGACCTAATGTATTCTTATTCCTATCTGACAGACAAAAGGGCTTTGCTGTTATTTGATTTGGATATTGATATACTGGTTCTCTTTGGAGATGGAAAGTTTAATGTAATTTTCATTTCAAACACATTCCTTTCCAGACCATGGCTATTGGATAATTAGTTTGGAAGTTAGATTTGCATGGTGGCATTAGAGCCACTATTTTTATTGAGAAGGTCAAAGTCAAAGACAGCCAACAATGCCTAGAATTCTATACAACAACAAGGTGAATGGATACAATGCCTCAGAGAATGTTTCATATAGCTCAGTGATAGAGTGTTTGACTGCAGATCAAGTGGTCCTTGCTTTGTATCCAAGCGTCCCCTTATAAACCTGTTTCTTTAACAAAAATACTTGCATATCCCTTTCTATTATGTTCAGGGGTTCCACTGAATAGGGATGCCTGAAATGAATGGAAACACTCAACATTTCAGCTTTGAAATGCAACATGCCCTATGTTCACAGAGATCAGCATTCCCAGAGAACTCCAGAGAGGAGAGCTACAATGCACTAGTAGACTAATCCCACCAGACGCTGAGCACCATCCACTCCCAGCCGACTGCAGCCTTCGGCTCTGCATCCAGCCTCACTCCAAAAAGTCACTATGCCAGACTGTGATAGGAGTTCCCGTGGAGCAGAAAGCTCAGCCATGCTGTATGGGATGCTGACATCCTGTCCCACCCAGATGCAGCAGAATGGCACTATCACCGCTGTATCAAGGGCCCTCCACGCTGATGCTATGTAACTAACTACAAGAGTTTAGGCAGAAGACATGCATGCTGTTTTAAAGGTGAACTGAAAGCCAGTCCGGCCCCTTCGGGTCCTTCATTTCCCCTGCTAGTGAAGATGACATTGCTAACAGCTCAAGCATTATAAAGAATACACTTCTATTCTGTTGAGATGTTGGCAATCCAAATTGTTAGTGCCGAACACAGAAAATCAAGGGGCCTTAACTAGGGTTGCCAACTTTCCAATTGCACAAAACTAAACACTCCTGCTCTGTCTCACCCCATTTCTGAGGCCTTGCCCCCACTTACTCCACCCGCTCCCTTTGTTGCTCACTCTTCCCCACCCCTGCTCACTTTCACCGGGCTGGGACAGGGGATTGGGATGCAGGAGGATGTGAAGGCTCCAGCTGCAGGTGTAGGCTCTGGGGTGGGGTCAGAAATGAAGGGTTCAGAGTGCGGAAGGGGGATCCAGGTTGGAGCAGGTATGCAGGGGGATGAGGATTCCGGCTGGGGGTGTGGGCTTTGGGGTGGGACTGGGTGTGAGGGTTTTGGAGTGAAGGAAGGGGCTTTGGGCTGGGGCAGGGGGTTGAGGTGTTGGAGAGTGCAGGCTCTGGGAGGGAGTTTGGGTGCAGGAGGGGAATCCGGGCTGAGGCAGGTGGTTGGGGCGCAGGGGAGCCAAGGAGGTTCATCGCTGTAACCAGCCAGTGGGAGCTGCAGAGCCAGCACTAGGGGCGTGGACAGCACATGGAGCCTCTCTTGCCACCCATGTGTCTAGGGGCTATAGAGACCTGGTAGCTGCTTCCGGGAGCCACACGGAGCTAGGGTAGGTAATGAGCCTGCCTTAGCTCCGGGCCCCTGCTACGACATCGAACAGAGCTGCTGAGGTCCCTTTTCAACCAGACATTCCAGCTGAAAACCGGACGCCTGGCAACCACAGCCTTAACTCCCACTCGGTTTCATTTGCCAGTTTATCTGCGCAAATAGGAGGATTTTCATGACCTAATTCATTCTAGTGTCATAACTACTCCCAACTTCGGTGTGAATTTTCGGTACGCTTCAGCTTGAATTTCATGCCGTGTGTCTAATGCACACATATGTGTGTGAGCACAGACAGACACACACATTCCCCTCACCCTCCTCAGAGTTAATAAAAAAAATAACTAAATAAATAAAATCTGGACAAAGACCAAGAAAATTTGTGGGTTTTTTTGAAGGAGGGGTTGATTTGATGCAAATCTCCTGGTATTTAAAATAATCTCATGCAGCTTTGCGGGGGGGGGGGGGGCGTTTCAGTCTCACACTGTACCAAGACAATTACTAAAAATCCTGGGACTAATCAGCCTCATGTCCTTACACAAATGAACTCTTCTATAGTTTAAAATGTCCTGAACTCCCCCACCCAAACTTTTTTTTCTCTAAAGAAGGATTTGTTTTTTTAATTCCTGTGGTTTTGAATACAGTTAGCAGCCATTTAATTACTGTCTGCAAAGAAAAGCCGCACATTTCCTATCATGAAATAAACTACATAAAGCTCCATCAGATGTTACTTTTCTGCCTGGCAAGCTTGGCTCTCTGTTTCTTTCCCCTGTGGGGATAGCTGGTTTGTGCCCCAAACCAGAGAATGCTTCTACACATCAAATTTTAAGTACTTGAATCAAAGCCAATGGGATTACTCACATGCTTAAAGTTGGGCATGAGTGTTCGCATGGTCAAGGCCCTGGTCTGTGCAAGCGCTTATGCAGTCTCCATTGTCACACCTCACATGAATTAATTCTCACGGCACATGTCTCATCTCACAGGAGTTAATTCTCACGGCACCTCTGTGAGGTTGGGAAGGGTTTGTAATGCCAGTTTAGGCAGCACAAGGAAACACAGAGAGATTGAATGACTTGTCTAAAATCACACAGGAAGTCTGCTGCAGAGCTCAGAAGTGATTTCTACTCTTCTCCCGTGTCAGTGCTTAAACCACACACGATCTCCTTTCCCCCTTGTAGTGGGTGATCACCCCGCTCCGGCCTTGGAAGGGTACATGCAGCCCTGGGGAGGGCTTCAGTGGTAAAAGCAGCCCTGGAGAGGGCTGCAGCATTGAAAGCTGGGTTGATTGGGAAAGCAGCCACAGCTGTAGCTGGCTTAATGAGGACCCAGCTGGCCCTTATAAGAGGGCAGGGGACCAGGAGCAAGTAGTCTCCCTCTAGCTGAGGAGGGAGATGGACCTAGTTGCCTGAGTGCTAAAGGGTACTGGAGTGAAGCAGGACTGGGGAAAGGCCAGAGGCACTGGGGAGCTCTGGGCCAGCATCTCCCCAGGCTGCCGGGCCTTGGGCAAGGCCCCTGGAGGTACTGTGTTGCAGGGAAAGGCAGCAGGTCAAAACCTCCCTTGCCTATGATGACTGGCTTATACAGACTGCAGTCAGCCCCAGTGAGCAGGGGCTATATGCCGACTGGCAGTGGGGGTTCCCCGGGGGGACCCAGATCTGTGGGGTACTGCCTGGAGCACCACAGGTAAAAGGGCACTGGGGTCATGGGAGGGACACAGGGACCAGCAGCAGCAGGACACTGGCCTGCAGAGGGCACTTTGTGTTGGAAAAAGCTAATTCCTTGAGATGTCCTGCAGTCACACCCCTGTATAATATAACCAACACCACCACATCACATATCCCACTGCTCTGCAACTCTAGATGTTTCTAACAGGCAATAACGAGGGCTTGTGTTTTTCAAGGTATATTCATTTCACTTTTCAGAGTTGATTTTTAACAATTTTTGAGTTCTATGTAGATATCCATAAATTGTTTTCTTCAGGGCTGTCTCTTAGTACATATGCGATGTACTGCTCCAAACAGCACTATGTTAAAACACACTAGGGAACCTTTATTGAACACAAGCAAGGCCTACACGGACCAATTAATGTGCAACGTTATTTAGAAATCAACCACCCCGCCACAATCTGCATTACTGCTCCATGTAGACAGCCCTTAGATACATGCTAGGGCTACATAAACAGCTGTGGGAAAGGGGCAAAGTCAACACAAACCGAACAACCAATTCTGGAGTTTATTGCACAAACACCAATTTCTTTGTGCGTGTACCAAGGGCGTTTTATTGGTGTTTATCAATTCAAACCTAAAATCAGAAAACCAAGATATACGACATCATCAGAAAAGCCTATGATTAGTTGTCTTAACAATGACTAGTTTGCCTAAGCCAATCGTTTCCAATGGGTTGGGGAAGAGAACCCTTAAATAACAACAAACATCTTTCCTATCGATTGGATGCAGCAGCAAAGCCCAGCAGTGAAAATGCTGAAATGTGTGAAAAATATGGTCTCCTCCGAGAAAGCTAATTATGATCCCCAACCTGAAGCAAATTATAATCCACGCAACATGCCTATTAGTCTCTCTGCACTAGATTGACCCAGCCCTTTTTAAACTGCGCAGAGAAGGAGACATCCCTTACTCCTCCCCACTCACATTTAGTCCTGCTCAGATTGTGACTTCATGTGAGGATTGACAGGATTTGAACCTGGGCTTTCAGGGCTACTGGGTAAACAGCATCCTCGTGCTGTAATTTAGCCCATGCCTGCAACACACAATCTGCAGAGGTTGCAGGCCACGGGAAGTTCTGACTCGATTGATCCGACTGACAGTTTTCTTAATGACCTCTTAGTGGCTCCTTGATTCTATAGAAGTGTCCAGGCAACAATGTGAATCCCTAGCTAGCTGCCATGATTACCATGCTTTTCTGCCTCTGAACTCCTGGGGTTGACCTCAGTTCTGACTTGGATCTTGACAGCTGATTGACTCCCAAAACTCAAACACTGACCCTGATACCTGGTACTGACCTTGAGCTCCATTCCTGACTCCATCTCTGGCTCTAGCCCTCAGCTTTCCTCCTGACTTGGACTCTGCACTTGACTCTTGACTCCAACAAGCTCTGACCCTTGGCTTTGTTCCTGGCTCCCAATCTCCTGCCACTAGTCCTGCCTACCTTTTCCCAGGATCCTGACAGTTTGCCTGGATTCCTCATAACCCATGAAGAAGGTTGGCCTTGTGGGGACATGGCATCAGGAAGCCACTCCCTAGCCAGCATGACCCTGTCAGGGTTCCTTCCCCACTCTGAACTCTAGGGTACAGATGTGGGGACCCTCATGAAAGCCCCTAAGCTTTTTTCTACCACCTTAGGTTAAAACCTGGTACTCTGCCACCACCAAGTGATTTAACAAAAAACAGGGAAAGGACCACTTGGAGTTCCTCTTCCCCCAAAATATCCCCCCAAGCCCTTTCACCCCCTTTCCTGGGGAGGCTGGAGAATAATATCCTAACCAATTGGTTACAAAGTGATCAAAGACCCAAACCAAATATGAGAGACTTGTTCAGAAAGATTTGGAGAACATGGATTGACGTCCAGTCCCTCTCAGTCCCAAGAGCAAACAATGTCAAAACAAAGAGCACAAACAAAAGCCTTCCCCCCCCCCTGACATTTGAAAGTATCTTGTCTCCTTATTGATCTTTTGGGTCAGGTGTCAGCCCTGAGCTTCTTAACCCTTTACAGGTAAAAGGATTTTGGTGCCTCTGGCCAGGAGGGATTTTATAGTATTGTATACAGGAGGGTTGTTACCCTTCCCTTTATAGTTATGACAGACCCAAAGGGCACTAGATACAACTGAATGGGTTCACAGCCCCCAAAAAGGAACATCTCATGTTCTGAACAAAAATGGTGCAGCCTACCTGGCTACATGATGAATACTCCTTGTTGCAATGGAGACTGCCAAACATTTAGGGGTTTCCTCCACCAATATCATCTGCTGTTCCTGTTCTGACCCTGGTTCTACCCCACAGACCAGGCAAAGCTAGGATTTGCAATTAGTCTCCTGATGCCCCCCACTTCTCATGGAGCACATCGAAGGCACAGCGAACCCCCACCTCAGCTGCAAGTCAAAGTTTGCCTGCACATCCTAGGGAATCCCAAGTGAATTCTCCATTAGTGAGTGCTCATGCACTCCAGAGCTGTGGACAATTTTATAGATGCTGATACAGCACAAGCCTTGGCCATCCTAATTCAGCAAAAACCAAGAGATTATAGATGGCTCACTCCTGAACTCAGGCCTGTTAACAATCGAAACAGTGCCTCTGGAAGTTATTATCGAGGACTATTGAGAAACCATATGATCCACTCATCCCACTTCCCCATAATTCTCGGAGTTTCATGGTTGGTCGCTCATGACCCACACGTCCTCTGGTGGGAGCAGAATGTCAGTTTCCTCTCTAAATTCTGTCAGTAAGTTTGTTTGCAGGCACCACTGGACAAATCCTGGCTTCAAGACACAAGCCCAAGTTGCTGCCGAGGTGCCCTCCGGTCCAGGGTGTGGCCAAGCTGAGACCACTGTCAGAGCTGGCTCTTGCTTTTCCCGCCAAGTACCATGACTACGCAGATATTTTTGAGGAAAAAATAAAAAGAAGTGGACATCCTACCACTACACCATGACTATGATTATTCAACTGAGCTGCAACCTGTGGCCAAGAAAACTTTTGCCTGCATCTATGCTACATCAAAGCTGGAACTGAACACCTTGTGATCCTATCTCCAGGTTAACATGGCCAAGGGATTTTATCCATCCTTACACCTCCCCTGCCATGGCTCTGGTTCTTTTAGTTAAAAGAATGATTGGACCTGCACTTACATGTGTATTACTAGGCCATCAACCAGGTAACCATCAGAAATTGTTACCCGCTCCCACTCATGACAGAATTGTTAGACCACATACAATCAGCCCAGGTATTTATCAAGTGACTACAGCCTGGTACAGATTCATGCAGAGAATGAGTGGGAAACAACCTTTGGAACTGGTATAGTCACTATGAATATTTGGTAATGTTATTTGGTCTTACGAATGCCCCAGCAATATTCCAGAACTTTGTGAACAAATATTTCATGACAACCTAGACCAATATATCAGAGTCTCTCTCAAAGATAGACTCATCTTCTCAGAAAGCTTTGAGTAGCACATTCAACATGTCTGGTCAGTCCTGGATCAGTTCCAACAACATGGCCTATTTGTAAAACTCAAGAAATGCAGTTTCAGTCAGCACTCTGTGCAGTATTTGCATGACATCTTGTCCCCGGAGAGCCTCAGGATGGACCCTGGGAAGGTCGATGCTGTTCAGAGCTGGGCAGGCCCAGGGCTGGCTCTGGCTTTTCTGCCGCCCCAAGCAAATAAATAAATAAATAAATAAATAAAAAGCGGGACAACTGGAGTCGAAAAGCAAGAGAAAAGAAGCAGAAAAAACCCGTGGGGCAGCCGGAGCAGCAAAGAAGAAACAAAAAAAAACTTGCTGGGAGGCCAGATCCAGGGTGCAGGGGAACTCCCTGTGCTGCAGATGTGCAGCGGAGTGTGCGCCCAGTCTAGTGGGGGGAAGGGTGAGGGGAAGGGGGAAGGAGCAGGGAGAGAGGGAGAAGGGGGGGCCACCAGGGCTTCAGCGGGGCGCTCGCCATGCTGCCCCTCCTGCCACGCTGCCTGCCAGGAGTGTTCTGTCGGTTGGGGGGCAGGGAAGGATGCGGGCTGCCCTGCCAAGTTTGCTGCAGCGCTCTCCCCTCCTCCGCCCCCTACAGGGCAGCCAGGGAACCAAAAAGAAAAAGGAAAAAAAAAGGGCGGCTGGAATGCCGCCCCTTGGAATCTGCCACCCAATGCATGAGCTTGCTCAGCTGGTGCCTGGAGCCAGCCCTGGGCAGGCCACTGGAACATCAAGGAGCTGCAACACTTCCTGGGGTTCACTTATTTTTATAGGCTCTTTATTCCTGGGTTCTCGGAATGAACAGCCCCACTGACAGAACTCCTCCCCAAACACACCTCCTTCACCTGGTCTCGAGAGGCTCAATGAGCATTCAATCAATTCAACAGGGCCTTCACTTGTGCTCCAGTCCTGATCCATCCTGACCTCATGTGGGCCTTTGTCATCAAGACTGACGAATCTAATGGAGCAATTGGGGGAATACTTTCCCAAAGATGTGACCCCCAGTAGCACCTGCTCCCCTGTGCCTATTAATCCTTGAAAATCATTCTGGGAGAACAAAATTATGAGTTTTTATATAAGGAGCGTCTAGCAATCACAGCTGCCTTTGAGAAAAGATGACACCACTTTGAAGGTGTCCACGTAACTTTTGATTTATGCGTTCCCAATTAGTAATTTAAAAATAAAGAATAAAACCAAACTGAACTTTTTAAGGTGTCAATCTCCAGGGTGGTTACAGATCATTTAATTTAGTGGAGGACTGTGAATGACATAATAAGTGATAAAATTAATGATTTTATTTAATATACAGAAGTTAGTTAAGCAAATAGGCATCACAACATAACCATACACTGCATTTATACGCACAGTCTAAAATGAATGATGATCAGCTCCTGACTGAGAAAAATGGTATAATCCTTTCTCCAATGGTGTCTTAATGGTGGATGGGTGCACTTATCTAAAATCAGCATACTACCCTTTTTATAATTAATTATGATAATGCCCTTTAGTTAATTAACATTAAATCCAATTTTTACCATGTGTGGATTTCTGCTACCACAATTAAATATTTTCTACTTTCTCATTGCCTATTTAACATTAAGTATCGTGTGCATTACCATCTGCATAAATGCCATCTCAATAACTATGAATACAGTCAGCATTTTCCAAAACATTAACATTTTATCTGAAACACTTGTAAAAAACAGTTAGGACCAAAATATGTTTACAACATGAGCTGAGGTGATGCCCTAACTTATCTAAAACTTGCCTCTGAATTGTCTCACTTCATTCATATTTTATTAGGCCTCACTTGACTATTGTTAAACCTACTTTTAGGAAATAGATTTTTGGGCCTACTTACATTTCTATATAACATAACCAAGCATCCTCTCTATAGGCTACACATCCATAGACTTTAAAGTCAAAAGGGACCATTATGATCATCTAGTCTGACCTCTGACACATTGTAGGCCACAGAACCTCACCCACCCCTCCTTTAATAGATTCCAGCCTCTGGCTAAGTTACTGAAGTCCTGAAATCATGATTTAAAGACTTCAAGTTACAGAGAATCCACCATTTACAATAATTTAAACCTGTAAGAGACCTGTGCCCCATGATGCAGAGGAAGGAGAAAAAAAACAGGTACACAAAGATCATGTAGCGTATCTCCACAGGGCAAAGGCGCTGAACCAAAGACACCTTTGATGTACCCTGCTCCTCATACATTTTTTACCATCACCAAGGCCTTGCTGCAGAAAGGCGAATGCCTTGCCAGCCACTACCATGTCTGCATGGAGCCGTTCATCCTCAAGCCCCATAATTTCCTGGATGCCACCATTCCCCAAGACCTCCTATCCGTAATTGGTTCAGCTAAAAAAGGAGAAGGCCCTTTCCAGAAGCCTTGAGGTAGTAAATAAGAGACAACAGCAGGTTTGGGATGGCATCCTCTACAACAAGAGCTGTTTACAGATTCCACAGGACATCCTCAATGGGAGGTGTTGTGGCTCTGCCATGGCGCACCACTACCTGGCCACTTCAGCCACTTCAAGACTCATCTCTTTGTTGGCTGCTCCTTCTGGTGGCCCCAGGTGCATGCAATGGTCCACTCCTACCTCGGCTCCTCTGAGCTACACACTTGCAACAAGAAACTGCCCACTGAGGCCCACAGCACTCTAATGCCTTCAGAAACCTCAGCTGAACTCTGGGTGGCCATTACCCTGGATTTTATGGACAAGTTTTCCATGCCTGACAGGCACACAGTCATCCTCACTGCAGTAAATCAACTAAGTAAAATGGCCCAGTTCAACCCCTGTTGTACATCTGACTCCATAGACAAAATGACCCAGCTCCTGATAACACACATCTGGCTTTATGGACTCCCCGAACTGATCACATCCAACCAACGAGCAAAACTGATATCACAGTTTTGTGGTAATTCTGCATTTGTGGGAGGTCCATGCCTATGCATCCTCTGCTTATCATTCACAAACTGATGGCCTATGTGAGAGCAAATCAGGTTTGGGAGCAATACCTGAGATACTTTATGAATTACCGGGCAGAGTTCTACAACAAAAATAACCATGTGTCCACCAGGCAAAGTCCTTTTTATGAGAACTTTCTGTTCTATCCCTGTCTCCACCCAGATGTGCCCATCACATCTACAAACCCCACAGCTGCCGACTGGGTCCAGCAGATCAGAAGGAGCTTTAAACACATCTTGAAAACTCAAAAGGACTATGAACGACACATTGACCATCAGGAACAGGAAGGCCCAGCATTTGCTGAGGAGCAGAAAGTGTGGGTGCCAGCACAACACCTCTGCATGGACCAGCTCTGTTGCAAACTGGAACTCCAGTACCATGGCCCATAACCAATCAACCCTGTGATTGTTTAGCTCTGAGTACCCAGATCCTTCAGAGTACACCGAGTGTTTCACGTGTCTCTATTGAAGCCAGATGTCAACAGTCCTTTTGCATGCTGAACACAGCCACCTCTCCTTTTAGTGTAGTGCAGGGTCATCATGAATATAACATTGGACTCTGAAATAAAACATAGCTTGCTCTGGTGTTTCACTAATTGGGAAGTGTATGGCCCCAAAAAGTGATTGTGGGAGCTGGTGTCCCAGGTACACGCACCTGACCTCATGAAGGTCTTCCATGCAGTTCACCCGGACAACTCAGCCTGGCAGGGTGTTGTCCCTATGGGGTGTGGATATGTGTGTGAAAAGAATTTGCATGACTTTAACCTGGGCCTTCAGGGTTACCAGGCAACTGACATTCTCACATTGCTACTCAATGGAAGCTGTAATCTGACCGCTCCCTGTGATGTATGATTTGCAATGGTTGGAAGTTCTACCTCCAGTGATCCAACTGACAGCTGTTTTAGCAATCCCTGATTGGCTCCTTGATCCTATAAGCCCATGGAGCATACCAGGAAGTGTCCAGGCAACAGTGTAAATCCCTGGCTAGCTATCATAACTGCCCTGCTTCTCTGCCTTTGAATTCCTGGTATTGATCTTGATTCAGACTTAGATGCTGACTCCCGATCAACCCCTGGAATCCCAGCACTGACCCTGCTATTGACTCTCAGCCTAATTCCTGACTCTGGCTCTTACCCTCGGCTTTACTCCTGATTCAGACTCCAGCTTTGACCCCAGCCTAACTAGCATGGAAAGAATCAGTACAGAGAACAGCCCTAACTCATTTATAAACTCATTAATATTCTTCACTTTATGATGTTGGTTTTTTTCTTCGGATTCCTTTAATAAACCAGGCCCACGAAAGCTTATGCTCAAATAAATTTGCTAGTCTCTAAGGTGCCACAAGTACTCCTGTTCTTTTTAATAATCCAGTACACCAAATAAGATGATTATTCAAACACTGCGCACTTCTTCAATCTCTCTTAATGACTACGGAAAACAATAAAATTACCCCAGCGTGCAAATAAGCAAAGACACTTGTGATGCTTTGGGATTCACCCAGACTAATAAGGGCTCGTGTCATCACCTGCGCTGTAACTCTAGATGCTTCTGTGCAGCTTTAGCTCAGGGCCCCGACACCAGAAGCCAAAAATGTCTTGGTCATTCTCCTTTGTCTGGAAAAACCCGGTTTTGCCTCCTTGGTCTGTTTACGGACTCCAAACCCTAATATCAGAAAGCCTCCATAATGTCATATGCAGAGTCATTACATACATTTTACAGTGATATTAATGAGCAGTGTGTTATTCATCTTCAAAGACTATATTACAAGACACCTTTCAACAGATGTCATGACAACAGTGTGTGAGGTATATTGAGCTGTTCAGGCCAGCTGAGTTTTACTGTTCTGTACCAGGGGGACCCTTTCCATCTGGCACCAGGCTGCTCTTAGGGTCAGAATACTAGACTTGACTAAGCCTTACTTTAAAGAAAGAGCTACTATGAAGCAGAATATCTGAACCAAGCTGCTGTATTAATAAAGCATGGTACGCACTGTAAAGATGCTTTCACGTGAAGAGCAATGTACCCTTCAATGCTTGTATTTCCAGTTAATGATATACAGCTGCAAGAAACAAATCCTGATTTGAGTACTTATATGTCCCCTATTACCATAGCATCCAAAGTACCTCACAACCCATTAAAAGTAGGCTAGAATATTACCTCTACGTTACAGACTGGGAACTAAGGCACCAATAGTGGTTAGATGTCTAAATACCTTTAAAAATCTGGCCTTAAGTGACTTGCCTAAGATTACACAGGAAGTTTGTGGCAGAGCCAATAACTGAACCCAGATTTCCTGAGTGCCCAATCAGGACCTTAACCATTGGGCCATCTTTCCTCCTTATAGCCAGTGTCTGAAGCTCCCTCTGAATTCAGTGAGCTGATACCTTGAAAAGTCAGGCCTAGTATATTTAATTGGTAAGGATCTGTGTGTCCTCTATTTACTTTTAGTTTCCCTTGCTGTTCCCACAGTTTATAGGCATCTGCAGTCCTGCTAATTTTGCTATGGGAAAGTAGAACCTGTAGACATTCCCTGAATTAACATTAAAAACCAAGCACTATGGTGCAAAAAACCCACAACAAAAGACCAGAAAGTCTCATGCAAATAGAACTGTTTATTTGACTTGCTTCTTCCTTTCCCATCTGTTGGAGCTATATGCCTTCTTAAATAAGAGCTAATTATAGCCCTATTGCAACTAATCAAATAGTTGTAATTGTTGCAACCCTCTACTGGAGCTTGCATTTCCCTTTTATAAATGAAGTACTTTCTACACTCTGGTGGCTCTGGAGTACAGGGTAATTGTAGACAATGCATGTCTGTATTAACACGGGTGGGAGGGGATTTATGGATTGCTGCAATAGAGATGAAAGCCAAAGTACAAATGCCAAGTACAGTAAAACAGGTGACTTTGGGACAGAAAGCTACAGTGTACAATCAGCAAAGAGTCCTGTGGCACCTTATAGACTAACAGACATTTTGGAGCATGAGCTTTCGTGGGTGAATACCTACTTCATTGGATGCAAGTGTACAATAATGATCCATGTCTCTGTATGTTAACAGACTGCTTGGTTAATTATGCTTTTGTGACACTACCACGGTCATTCCAAATGGGCTAACAAGTTCAATGACTGACTTATTAAAAGTCAGGGAATTGCAAATAAAAACTGAGCTGATTTTTCTTTTTCCCTCCTCAAACCAAACAGAAACATGTTTTGGCCTAGATCACCTCTTTCTGTGAAACAAACAACCAAACAGCCAAGCACAGAAGAAAAGTGACTTGGTAAATGCCAAGACAATGTGCATGGCATTCCACAGCCCTACTCCCACAGAAGTAGGGCCCTTTCACTGCTTCAGTGTTCCATAGTCTGAGTGGAAATTGTGACAATTTCAAGGATTCCCAGCCACTTCTTGGGGCCCCACTCAACCCTGGAAAACAGATGCTTCCTGTCCACATCGTCCCCTCTCCTACCTTCTATACACCATGCAGAACAGAACGGCCCAGGAGTTAATGCTGGCAGCAAGACGATGAGGATGAATAGATCAGCTGGGCCATGGGATGGATGGCTTTCATGGCAGTAGGCCCAAAATGATGGAATTCACTCCCGCAGGAAATAAGGATGACGAGAACGTCCGCACCCACAGAGCCAAACACACACCTCACCTCTGCAGCTTTGCTCTTCCGCACAGAAACTCCTAACCTGCTGTCATTTCTGGGAACAAAAAATCCCCCTCACTCACCCTGTGCTCCCCACTGGAGTGGGACTGAGAAGAAATTTTCCTGACACAAAGTGCACTGTATGGATTTTAACTCTGGAAAGTGCACAGATATGATGGTGATGGGAGTTGTATAAGAACCTAAACAGAATACTGTACTTAACACGAAGGGTGACATTTTGGCTCTGTTGACATCAGTAGCAAAACTGCCATTGACTTCAACGGGGTCGATATTTTACCCCAGGGGTCTCATTCA
Source organism: Chelonoidis abingdonii (assembly GCF_003597395.2). Classification (NCBI taxonomy): domain Eukaryota; kingdom Metazoa; phylum Chordata; order Testudines; family Testudinidae; genus Chelonoidis; species Chelonoidis abingdonii. The sequence continues at coordinate 290,557,615 of NC_133770.1, forward strand.
CATTTCCACTAAGGCCCCTTTACACCATTCAGGCAGTTTTACACCAGTTTAATTCACACTCACTATAAAGCCACTGTACGTTGCCTGCAGGGTGTACAAGGGCCTTAGTGTAAATGAAAATCCAGTCCTAAAAATGCTATTAAATGAATACTTGAAGCCCCCACAAAAAGCCCAAACCAATCATGACACGTCACCCAGCCCCAATGCAGTTGTGAAGCTGGGAACACAAGATCTCATTTTCAGTTTTCCATGCTGTCCACTCAGTCAGCTCAGTAGTGTTCAGTCTAGACTACTGTCTTCTCCTCAGTTAGAGGTAAACAGAAATAGATTGTTCCTATCCAACCCCTTCTAGCCATCAACCCGCCAGCTGTTTCCCATTGTTACTGCCATAAAACATTTGTGCACAAGTATATGGGTGACAGCGAATGAGGGCCACACTGAAAGCAAGGTGACAGCAGACATCTCATCTTGTTGGAATGGGGAGGCCATGCCTGAGTTACAGAGAAAGGTGCAGAAGGTAGTCAGGTACAAGTAATTGATTCTGTCACGGCCTGTCGAACGGAAAGCTAGCCATGATCAGCGTGGGTGACTAGCAGCTTCTGTCCTGGTTTGCGCATCACTGCTAATAAACCATTTCATGGGATGAACTCTATGAATATTTAACGATACAAAGATAAATCAGTGATGAAATACATGATAAACACATATGCCTGTATATATTTTACACACACATAATTACATAATTAATTACTTAATAGGGTTATAAGGAATAGCCAGCATGGATTTGTCAAGAACAAATCATTCCAAATCATCCTAAATTATTTTTTGACAGGGTTACTGACTTAGTGGATGGAGGGAAGCAATAGATGTGACAGCTTCTCTGAGTAGCTAGTCCTACAAGGGTAGAAGCAAGTGGAGCACAGAATCTGGTCCAAGAGGTGAATATAGGTGACCTGCCTGATAATAGCAACCATAATTCAATTAAAGTTAACATCCCTGTAGTGGGGGAAATACCAAAGACACCCACCACAATAGCATTTCACTTTAAAAATGGGAACTACACAAAAATGCTAGTTAAAGCTAGTTAAACGGAAATAAAAAGGAACAGTCAAAACAGAGAAATGCCTGCAAACTGCATGGAAACCATTTAAAACACTATAATAGAGACTCAAACTAAATGTATGCCCAGAATAAAATAATAAAATAAAAATAATAAGTAACAACAACAACAACAGTAGGAGGACCAAAAAATGCCATCATGGCTAAACAGCAGAGTAAAAGAGTCAGAGATAAAAAAGACATCTCTTAAAAACTGGAAGCCAAAAACTACTGAGGAAAATAGAAAGCATAAACTCTGTCAAGTCAATCACAAAAGTATAATTAGGCAGGCTAAAAAAGAATTTTAAGAAAAACTAGCAAAAGACAAAAACTGATAGCAATCTTTGTACATCAAAAGCAGGAATCCAAAGAATCAGTGGGGCCACTGGATGACTGAGGTGCTAATGGAGCACTCAAGGATGACAAATTCCTTGCAGAAAGGCTAAATACGTTCTTTGCATTGTTCTTCACTACAGAGGATGTGATGCAGATTCCCAGACCTGAACCATTCTTTTTAGGTGACAAATCTGAGGAATTGTCTCAGATTCAGGTTGTCAGTTAGAGTGACCAGACAGCAAATGTGAAAAATCAGGATGGGGGTGGGAGGTAATAGGAGCCTATATAAGAAAAAGACCCAAAAATCGGGAAGGTCCCTATAAAATCGGGACCTCTGGTCACCCTATTGTCAGTAGAAGCAGTTTTGGAACAAATTGATAAATTAAACAGTAATAAGTCACCAGGACCAAATGGGATTTGCCCAAGAATTTGGAATTAACTCAGATATGAAATTGCACAGCTACTAACTGTGGTACGTAACCTATTACTTAAATCAGCCTCTCTACCAGATGACTGAGCGCAGCTAACGTAATGCCTTTTTTTTTTTTTTTAAAGGCTTCAGAGAAAATCCTGGCAAGTACAGGCCAGTAAGACTAACTTCAGTACCAGCCAAAATGGATGATATTACAGTAAAGACAAGAATTATCAGATACACAGATGAACATTTTTATGTTGGGGAAGAGTCGTATTGGCTTTGGCAAAAGGGAATCATGTCTCACCAAACTCCTAGAATTATTTGAGGGTGACAACACACAGATGGACAAGGGTGATCCAGTTGATTTAATGTACTTGGACTTTCAGAAAGCCTTTGGCAAGGACCTACACCCAAGGCTCTTAAGCAAAGTAAGCAGTCCTAGGATAAGAGAGACAATCCTTTTAGAGATCAGTAATTGGTGAAAAGATAGGAAACAAAGGGTAGGAATCAACGGTCAGTTTTCACAGTGGAGAGTGATATATAGTGGGGGTCCCACAAGAATCTGAACTGGGACTAGTGCTGTGCAACATATTAATAAATTATCTGGAAAAGGGGGTAAACAGTGAGGTGTCAAAGTTTGCAGATAATACTTAATTACTCAAGATAATTAAGTCCAAAGCTGACTGCAACGAGTTACAAAGGGATCTCGCAAAATTGGTGAGCTGGGCAACAAAATGGCAGATTAAATTCAATGTTGATAAGTGCAAAGTAATGTACATTGGAAAAATAATCCCATGTATATATACAAAATGATGGGGTCTAAACTAGCTGTTCCCACTCAGAAAAGAGACCTTGGAGTCACTGGGGATAATTCTCTGAAAACATCTGATCCATATGCACTGACAGTCCGGAAACATTAGGAACCATTATAAAAGGGATAGATAAGAAGACAGAAAATATTATATTGCCACTATACTAATCCGTGGTACGCCCAAATCCTGCGCAGTTCCAGTCAAGCCATCTGAAAAGAGATATATTAGTACTGGAAAAGGTACAGAGAAGGGTAACAAAAAATGATATGGGTCATGGAACAGCTTCCATATGAGTGATTAAAAAAGACTGGTATTTGTTCAGCTTTGAAAAGAGATGACTAAAGGGGAATATGACAGAGGTCTACAAAATTTTGCGTGGTGCAGAGAAAGTGAATAGGGAAGAGTTATTTACCCCTCCATACAACACAAGAACGAGGGATCACCCAATAAAATTAATAGGCAGGAGATTTAAAACTAACTCAAGGAAGTACTTCATGCAATGCATAGTCAATTTGTGAAACCTGTTGACATGGGATGTTGTGAAGGCCACGATATAGCTGGATTCAAAAAAGAATTAAATAAGTTCATGGAGAATAGGTCTGTCAATGGCTATTAGCCAAGATGGTCAGGGACACAACCCCATGCTCTGGCCTCTGACTGCTAGAGGCTCAGATTGGATGACAGGACATGGATCATTGAATAATTGTTCTGTTCTGTTCATTCCCTCTGTAGGATCTGATGCTGGCCACTATCAGAAGACAGGATACTGGGATAGATGGACCATTGGTCTGACCCAGTATGGCCATTCTTATGTTCTTATGCCTCGATTTTAGGAAGGCTTTTGTCACCGTTGCCTGGGGCAAACTAGGGAAATGTGGTCTTAATGGAATTCCGATAAGGTGGGTGCAACACTAGTTTAAAGTCTACACTCAAAGAGTGGTTATGAATGGTGTGTTGTCAAATTGGGGGAGCACATCTAGTGGGGTCCCACAGGGCTCAGTCCTGGGTCCAGTAATATTAGATAGTTTGATTAACAACTTGGCTAATGGAGTGCTTATGAAATTTCAGATGATGCCAAGCTGAGAAGGCTTGCCAGCATTTTGGAGGACAGGATTAGAATTCAGAAAGACCTTGACAAATTGAGGATCAACAAGATGAAATTCCATAAAGATAACTGCAAAGTATATCACTTAGGAAGGAAAAATCAAGTGCAGGACTACAAAATGGAGAAAAATTGGTGGACAGTAGTGCTGCTGAAAAGAATCCGGGGTTATAGAGGGTCAGAAAGTGAATGTGAGTCAACAATGTGATGCAGTTGTGAAAAACGATAATATTCTGGGATGCACTAACAGGAGTATTATTGTATGTATGACATAGGAGGTAATTGTCTCACTCTACAGGGCACTGATGAGGCCTTAGCTAGAGTATTGTGTCCAATTCTGGGCACCGCCATTTAGGAAAGATGAGGACAAACAGGAAAGAGTTCACAGGAGTGCAACAGAAATGATAAAAGATTTAGAAAACCTGACCTATGAGGAAAGGTTAAACAAACTGGGTACATTTAGTCTTGAGAAAAGAAGACTGTGAAGAAACCAAGTTACAGTCTTCAAAAATGTTCAGGGCTGTTATAAAGAGACTGTCATCAATTGTTCTCCCTGTCCATGGAAGGTAGGACGAGAAGTAATGGGCTTAATCTGCACAAAGAAGATTTAGACTAGAGATTAGGAAAAACTTTTTAACTAAAAATTAGTTAAACTTTGGAATGGGCTTTCAAGGGAGGCTGTGGAATCCCTATGATTCAAGGTTTTTAAGAACAGGTTGTACAAATACCTGTCATGGATGGTAGATTTACTTGGTCCTGCCTCAGTGCAGGAGGCTGGACTTGATGACTTCTCAAGGAAATAGAGACTTGTCATTAAAGCTGAACAGGAATCAGTTTTCCTGGCCTGTAAGAATTTTTGAGATTTACAATATTTTTCCTAAGCCAAACTGGGATGAGAAGTCAAAAATCTCCTAAACTGTCATCAAATGAAAATTCAAAAATTTCCAGTTGAGGTCCATTATAAGATTTCATTTCCAAAACTTTGAAATGTTTTGTTTTAATCTTGACCATTTGTTTAAAAAGTGTTCTTTTATTTTAATCACCTTCAATTTCTAAACAAAAATTTATTTCAAAAATGTTGAAATGACTTGTTTAATCATTTTGAAACTTTTTCTTGTCCAAAAAACTCCAAATACATAAATTCACTGGAATTGACCCTATCCTGCAAAAAGTTTTGGTTTCAAGAAATTGGCATTTTTTGACCAAATATATATATATATTGTTAGAGAACAGGGATTGCCAAAAAAAATACCAGTTCTACTTGGGTTACTTCATTGAATTGGGACTCGGGAGATATAGCTACTTCCTTTCTCCCATCCTTTGTCTATATGCATTGTAAGGTCTTCAAGGCTGGGGCTTTCTCTTACAATGTATTTGTACAGTGTTTCTAGGCATTACCAGAATCCACACTGTGACGGTAAGTTAAGGCTGCTAACAAACATTAAACCTGAAATATATGAATACCATGGAGAATCCACCTATACACGGAAGAAGGCAAGGGCTCTATGGAAATAACAATATGAGATCATGTCAGGGAAGATTTATTGTGATGCATGTGCAAAAAGGGGGCAGAGAAAAGCCTCCGAGGCTATCCAAACTGTCATTTCCTGCCTTCACTTTGCAAACAGAAAGACCTTTTAACATATTTTGATACAGAGTGCATATAACTGCATATACCCCATAAGAAACAATGGTGTCCATGTGTATATATGTCCATAGGAGACATATTATACCTTTATTTCTGCAACCATAAGATGGACTGGCCTTATTCCATGCCTTTCTGTGCCTACCCATCCCCAAGGCTGTGTCTAACATTTCCAATCTCCAAAGATCACTCAGAGAGTATTTATTTAACTCGGTGGGAATTTCAACATTGTCAACACTCATGATTAAGGTTAAGATTTTCTCATGGTTGTTTTTAGTAAAAGTCACGGACATGTCGCAGGCAATAAATAAAAATTCACAGGAGCAGTGGCTTGTCCGTGAGTTTTACTAAAAATGACGGAGGGAGAGAGGGCTGGGAGGCGAAGAAATGACAGCTGGGGGGAGGTAGACTGACAGCCCATGCCCCACCACCAGGGGAGACACAGCCCCAGCCCTCCTCCTGCCTCCGCCAGCCAGGGTGTGTGTGCACAGCACTGGATTCAGCGTAGGGCAGGGAGACATAGCAGAAGCTCCGGCTATGGGGCGGGGGGTGAAGCCACAAGGCGGTGGGGGGGAGAGGGCGGCACAGCCCCAGCTCCTGCTGCAGCTGCGAGGGGGATGCACAACCCTGACTCCAGGGCTGGCTGAAGCTACAGGGGGCACGGAGACCCAGCTGAAGCTGTGGGGTGGGGCACATAGCCCTGGGTCTTGCAGCAGCTGCCAGGTGAGCACAGCCCCAGCTCCATCCCCACCACTGACAGCTGAAGCTGAATCCGATAAAGTCATAGAATCTGTGACTTCCGTGACTAAACCATCTCCTTACTCATGGTTGTTTCATGTGTGGCGGGATTTCCGAGGGGGCTGGAGCTCATCTGGCAAGGATGCAAAAACCTCCAGGCACCTCCCGGAGGTCAGCCCTGCCAGGAGTGGGCACAGTCTCTCCCCACTGCTCTCCATTCTCACAGGAGGGATGAGGGGAGGAGGGAGCAAAGGCCCACTCCATCCTCTACTTCCCCTCTTGTGAGAAACATGGACAGGACAGCACTTCCGCTCCTTCCTCTCCTTGCTGCTGACCACCACCTGGGAAGGGACAGAGACAGCCAGGGACAGCCTGGGAAGTGGGGGAGGGTACTCCACCCTAGCCACCTCAGGCATGGGCTTGGAGGATGGAGAACCCTAGGAGGTGCAAACTGGTGTGGGGTGGGGGCTGAACTGAGGGGAGTGGGTGGAGAAAGAACTGATCGGACGCTGGCGGGGGCAGGATTAATTGCTGGGCAGGGACAAGCAGATGAGAGTTCCTGTAGCAAAGGCCAAAATCATCTTAGCCAATAAATGTAGGTAAATGGGGAACACTGATTGCAACACGCTCACACGCACTGGAAATGTGTATGGGGGAGTTCGAAAATCAAAAGACAGAGCAAATATCCACCATATCATTAAAAAACATCTCATGATTTTTGGGGGCCTCGCTCATGATTTTTGATCTCTTGAGGCTGGCAATACCAGAATTTGTATTTCTCTCTGAGAAATGGAAGCACGTTGCCATTGAGATGCAGAGTTTGGCCTTGATTCTACAAGTGATGTATCTATGTTTAGTCACCCAACAAAGAAACTGTATTGCCTTCAGTATGTTAAACAAGCGGCATTAAGAATGGGACGGACTGTGGTAGAGGCTTAGCATAATAGAGGTACTGTCCACTTGCACTGCGGGTGTTCATATATATTTTAGGGTACTTTTCATCAATTTGAAGACCATAGGGCCAGTTCTGAGCATCAAGTCTGACCTTTCACATAACACAGGCTATAGAATTTCAGTAGGTGATTCCTGCAGTCAGCCCTTAACTTCTGATTGAGCTAGAGCATGAGTTTACGAAAAGGAACTAACAACGTACCAACGAATCCCCCACATTCCTAGGTCAATTCTGCCAGTGGTTAATTATCCTCACTTAAAAATTGCTCCTTATGTCTAGTGAGAGTCTGTCTAGTTTCAGCTTCCAGCCATTGGATTTTGTTATGCCTTTGTCTGCTAGACTAAAGAGCTGTCTACGTCAGAAATCTTCTTAACCTTCTCTTAACTAAAATAAATAGATTAAAAAAAAGAGAAAGAGAGAGACCAAAGAAACTCAAGAGAGGACTATAAACAGCAACCATTATTCCGCAATAAAAATAATGTAAAAACCACATAGCTACTCTGCAGACAGAGATGCTTCTATTCTTGTTCTAAACCTACTCAATGACTTTATAGATTTTTTTCTTTTAATACTGCCCATTGCCTTCAAAATACATTCCATGCTATGAAAGCTTTTGAAAAGGTCACACTGATACAGCCATTCAAATTACTATATAGCTGATCCCATGATCTCAAATGAAATGGAAGCATTGAAATGACCTTGGCTGAATAAAAGCATTGTTGGATAGATAAAGTAGGCACTGAAATCCCATCAAAATGCTCAGCAGCAAGGGAAGCCAGTAGCTGGATATGGCCACTATGGCATCATCTGAAGAATACAACACAAACCTCAAAGAGTGAAACTTGCTGACATACCCTGTCCCTGCACTGGAAGAAGCAGTGGGTGTGCACCCACCATCTGCCATGGAACTGTGCTACTTGTCAGCCAGCGATTTGGAAGAAAATGAGAGCTGAGAGCAGGGTAGATGAATCTGCTCTACTACAGCCGTACTGGCGACTTTCCAATAGTTGGGACATAAGTGTGACTGCCACCAGCTTGGCCGACACACCTGGGATTGAAATGGGGACCTCCAGGGTCAAAAGTATGAACTGCTATAGTTAGCTGCTATTGCAACAGACCCATATCCTCTGTAGACGGTGAGCAGGGGAAGGGACTCTATAACATGTGCTGGCCAGTAGAGCCATGAGAATAATGTTACTTCAGTTCACTAGCAATCCTGAAACTTTGAAAAAAAAAAATCCGGGTCAAACCAAAAATTAACTTTCTTTGAAATTTTTGGCCAACAGAAGAATAAAAGGCTTAAGATCAAGTAGGAACATCTGATTTCATTTCGACCACTGAAAATATTTTTATTAAAAAAAATTAAAGGAAACTGAAACAAGATATTGTTTCAAACTACACCATTTCAGATAGAAAATCCTGAAATGAAACATTTGTTCTAAATTTTGGTGGTGGTGGTTTGCTTCCCACAATGGAAACAAGTAGGCCAAACCCATGACAGTCCGTGAAAGGTTTCAGCATCACCAAATCTGCATTGTGTCCCAGCTCGACTCACCAGTGAGTTACACAAGCAGCGTAACCCTAGTCCTGATAATGATGTACCTACCAACTTCTTGCCTCTGTTGCTACACTAGGGCCATGTCTACACTACGGGATAATATCGAATTAGCTAAAATCGGTTTTATAAAACTGATATTATAAATTCGATTTCATGCGGCCACACTAGGCACAGTAATTCGGCGTTGTGCGCATGGTCCGAGGCTAACGTCGATTTCTGAAGCGTTGCATTGTGGGTAGCTCTTCCGTAGCTATCCCATAGTTCCCGCAGTCTCC
>NC_133770.1:290568124-290581405 GCF_003597395.2 Chelonoidis abingdonii
GTTAATATCGAATTTAGCGCTACTCCTCTCGTCGGGGTGGAGTACAGAAATCGATTTAAAGAGCCCTTTATATCGATATAAAGGGCGTTGTAGTGTGGACGGGTACAGCGTTAAATCGATTTAAATGCGTAGTGTAGACCAGGCCTAGGAGTAGGTGGTATGGGGAGGGAAACTCCACCATAGCTCACTGCCTAGCTGATCAGCCCATACACAGGGGCCAGGCTTGGAGTTAGAGTGAACTCCGAGATGGTGAAACTCTGTCTAGGAAGCAGCAGAAGAAAAGCTCCTTGTTCGCAGATGTTCACCTCCGCTTCTCCTGAAGGGGTCTGGGTGAGGAAGGTTTTGCACTTTTATTCTGGCTGCAATAGTTGAATATTGCCGCCAAAGTTTCCAGTAATTGAAATCTAAATGTTAGGCTCCTTATTAGGTGCCTAAGCCAACAGCCCAGTTTTCAGGAGAGCAGGGCACTCAACAGCTCCCACTGAAATTGAAGGGAGCTTCTGGCTGCTCATCACTTTCAAAATCCAGGCTACTTATTTAGGGCCCTAAAGAGGGGCTTCGGAGACTAACTTTAGTCCCCCAATTTTGAAAACCTTGGTCTGAGGGCCTAATTCTGCTGCCCTTGCTCACACCAAGTATTGCCTGACTGTACACGCAGTCCCACAGGTTCCTGTTGTACTCGTCACATATCAGCCCTCACCGGGTGTGTCTACACTGCAAAAATACCCCCGTGCCAGCCAGTCTCAGAGCCCGGGTATACAGACTCAGGCTCACAGGGTTCACGCTACAGCACTAAAAATAGCCGTGTAGATATTCTGGCTCGAGCTGGAGACTGGGCTCCGAACACCATCCCTGTCTGTGGGATTCGGAGCCCACCCTGGAATATCTACTTGGCTATTTTTAGCACTGTAGCATGAGCCCAGGAAGGCCAAGTCCAGACACTCAGATTCTGAGACTTGATGCCACAGGGTTGGTTGTTTTCTCTTTTTGCCTACATGGCCACACGGGCGAATTAGCTGCCCCTTCCACAGCGCCCACTGTCCTGATCATATTGTGACTCTGGACGCAGGGTCACCTCAGGACCTGCTTCCACCGGTGTGTGGTGGGCAGGAAGGAGGCAGAGTGGGAGGATTGCTGCCCTCCTCACTCAAAGAGTTGCCAAGAGGAGAGTAAGCTGCTCCACCAAAAGGAATGACCTGACTTACTATCCTCCCCGAGTAAGGTGAGGGCCTGTTACTCCCAGACCCACCATCTGTTCTCTGCTGTGCTCCATGGCAGCGCAGCACAGCACCACTTACGCAGAACCAGTTGTCACCACCTAGCTCCCCGAAGGAGAGACGAGTCAGGCCCTGGGTGAGTTTTCACTGCTGATTTGTTATTGTGTCACTGTAGCCCTTAGATACAACACAGAGTGCTTGGGTACTATGATGATAGCAACAATACAATAAAAAGGTGACCCTGTCTGCCTGTTGTTATCTATATTAATGTAATGCCTAGGGCAGCGGTGCCCAAACTTTTCCGGACACGCCCTCCCGTTACCAGCAGTGGAATCTACATGCCCCCCTCCATTAAGGCACAGATGGCTCAACAGGGGAGCTTGGGGCAGAACTGGATATGGGGTGGGAGCTGGGGCTAGAGGTGGAGCAGGTCTGTGAGTGGAGAGGGAATGAGGGCAGAGCTGCAGATAGAGTGGAGCTGTGGTTGGGGCCAGAACTGGGCAGGGGGCAGAGTGGGGCTGGGTGGCGCTCCCACCCTGCCCACCATGGGAGCTGCCCAGACCCTGTTGTGTGTGCCTCCCCCACAAATGTTCCTCTGCCCCCCCAGGGGCACACCCCACAGTTTGGGGACCACCGACCTAGGGACTTGTCTACACTGCAGCAGGAAGCAATCCTTCCAACCCAGGTAGACAGACTGGTGCTAGCTTCACTCCAGTTACTGCATTAAAAATAGCAATGTGGGCTGTGAGCCTCTGCTAGAGACTCCAGCCAGCCACCGAGCTCAGAGCCAAAGGGGCTGGTGGTCTTGAGAGCCCAAGGTGCCACTTGAACTACAACATCTATATAGCTCACTTCCAGCTGCAGTGCAGACATCGCATCCAGGAGCCCTAGGTCTGGACCAGAACGCTACTGTGCTAGGCACTGTACAAACGAAACAAAAAGATGCTGAATTCACAGGCACATCAAAAAAATGTTGATAAACACAAAGTGAATTAAACAAATTGCATTCCATTTACTGCAAAATTGTTCTGTTTCAAATTAAAAAAAAGTGTCTCTATAAAGGAGATTCCCCTGCAGCAATGCTGTTTATCTTGAACAGGGTCATTGTACATAGAACACAACTTAATGGAAGCACAAAATGTACATTTTTAGACTCTGCATCTTTTGAGCTTTTGTTTGCCTTGAACAGAAACTTTAAATCTTCCCAGCCAACTGAGATGTGCCGTCGCTTATCTCATAAATCACCAGGGCTCTTAAGTATGATTACTTATTTAATTGCTGAGCTGTCTATACGACTCGGCACAAAAATGCAATAAAAATGTTTCTTATTCATTTGCTTCTCCAATTAGATTCTATCGACCTCTGCCACAGAGTCGGTAATTTTTTTTTTTGCTTTTTAATTATGCACGTTATCTCAGTTGAAGCCCTGCAGCTTCATCTGGATCCCACATGCACATAAATCTGTATGAGGCTGATCATACTTTGCTAATGCATGTCAGGCACAAGCCATTTGGCTTTCTCTCTGGGATTTCATTACCTGCATTAAAGTTTCTCTGCCCATGGTGTGCCAGCAGTGTCATTAGCCATTCTCACTTTGGACAGGTTTCTGGTAAGAATATTTGTCCCTATAGCTGTGCATCAAATGTCACTCAAGTAGAGTGTTTGTTATCCCTTCCTGAAAACTCCTGTTTTTATTTGGCATAATGCCTCCATAAAAATGATGATCTTGCAGTAAGTTCTGTGCAAGCTGACTGGGGGCTACTGCTCCAATCCCACCCTGTCTTACTCGGGCAAAACTGAAAAAAAGACTGAACCACTACATAAAGGAGCACTATAAGATACATTCTGGCAAGTGTCTACCTACCTATGCAAGCAAAGTACTCATACATGTCCCGCCATCATCACAGTGTCTGAGTTCCTCATATTCTTTAATGCGTTCATCTTTGCAACATCCTTGTGATGCAGAACTGTGCTATTAGTTCCATTTCACAGATGGGGAACTGAGGCACAGAGACACTAAATGACTTTGGTGAAGGTCACACAAGAAGTCTGTAGCAGAACTGGAAATCGAACCCAGGTCTGGTATGAAGAAAGTGATATAAGCACCCTCCAAAAACTAGTATGTATATGTGGCCAAAGCAGCAGGCATATACACTCACGTTCTAGTTAGGAGCAGGCCCATGCACAGCTCTGACACAAACACACTAATCAAGGGAATCCTAGCAGGGCTAGAAGGGACCTCAAGAGGTTATCTAGTCCATCCCTGACACTGAGGCAGGACCAAATAAACCAAGATCATCCCTGACAAGTGTTTGTCTAACCTGTTCTTTAAAATTTCCAGTGATGGGGGCTCCACAACCTCCCTTGAAATCCTATTCCAGTGCTTAAAAACCCTTATAGTTAGAAAGTTTTCCCTGGTATCTGACCTAAATCGCCTTTCCTGAAGATTAAGCCTATTACTTCTTGTCCTACCTTCAGTGGACATAGAGAATAATTTAGCGCAGTCCTCTTTATAACAGCCCTTAAAATATTTGAAGACTTATCAGGTCACCTCTCCATCTTATTGTCTCAAGACTAAATATGTCCATATTTTTTAACCCTTCCTCAGAGCGAGGTCAGGTTTTCTAAACCTTTTATCATTTTTGATGTTCTCCTCTGGGTTCTCTCCAATTTGTCCACACCTTTCCTAATGTGTGCTTCCCCAGACCAACCACAGAACTCCAGCTGAGGCCTTACCAGTGCGAAGTAGAGCAGAACAATTTTACTACCCCATCTTAGACATAACACTCCTGTTAATACACCCAAGCCTATTAAACTTTTTTTGCAACTGCATCACATTGTTTACTCATACTCAATTTGTGATCCACTACAACCTCCAGATCCTTTTCTGCAGTATTACTGCCTACCCAGTTGTTCCCCAGTTTTGTAGCGGTGCATCTGAGTCTTCCTTCCTAAGTGCAGTACTTTGTACTTGTCTATTTTGAATTTCACCTTGTTGAGTTCAGACCAACTCTTCAATTTATCAAGGTCCTTTTGAATCTTGTCATGAAAGTATCGGGAGTTCAGTTCCCAACACACAAACTTCCTATGTGAGATTGGACAACTCATGAAATATCCATGCGTCAGTTTCCCTGTAAAATGAAGATGATACTGCTTCCTTTCTCTTCTACTTTGTCCCTCTTCTGTAACTTAGACTGTAAGCTCTTTGGGCATGGACTGCCTCTTACTGTGTGTACATACAGCACAACGGGGCAGCAATCGTATTTGGACTTCTAGGTTCTATTGTAATAGAAATAATCAGTGATAACAGCCACAGCAACTATTCCTACCAAGCACTGGAGAAATCTAGGAAAGGCATGATGTGTAATGGTCATTGCTAGCCTGGGTCAGGGAACACATACATGGACGTGCTACATATTCCTCCAGATATTTGTAGGGGACAATGCATGGGTCAGTCATATTCCTGTCCACATACATTCTGCTGGCAACTTCTCCCCCACCATCCCTTGATCTTATCAGGCTACTAGACTACAACTGTAAGCATTTTGCCTCATCAGGATCATAGTGCAGTGTCTTTCTCCCCCATAGAGACCATGTACAAGGTTTGAGGATGCCACTGCCACCAAGCTAAAACAGATCTGGGATGAAATCCTGGCCCCACTGAAGACCACTGATTTCAATAAAGCCAGAATTTCAGCTCTGGTCTTTGAGTTCAACTAGTAGCAGCTCATGTGCTTTTAGATCCAGATTCCTGGGTTCAACCCATCCAGACAACCCATCCTGTGGGCCATCACAAGCGAATCACTGATCTTGGGTTCCTTAGCACCCGTGGATGCGCCATCTGCATGACTGAACATGGAACTTATGGATCTGAAGAGCCTTCATTAGCTTGGAGGCGGCAGCAGCACACTCCAGCCTCTTCCACTGAGCAGAGCAGGGCACTGAGGGATGACCATGTATTTAGATGCTGTTCTTTGGGACCCCATCCCCAAGGTACCTGCCCTGTTTTACAGAAACTCCACTTAATAAAGGAAAAGAACACCCAAGGATGAGTGCTTCAAAATGCTCTGTTGCTGTAGCAATCTTGGCTGGACACATCCAGACAGCACTGAGTGTCTATGTTAAGCAAGCAGCCCTGGTTCAGTGCCCTGGTTCAGCAGCGTGCTCATTATACCATTGCAACACTCTAACTTCCACCCACCTTGGTAAAAACTGGCCTCCAACACATCCCAGTCTTGAATTTTCCCAAAACCGTGTGCTCGACAATGTCCAGCCCTCTCCTAGGCCATTCTCAGAGATCATAAGGTTCATTTGTCCCTTAAAGATACAATACCCAGCAGCTTGCCACATTAACTGCAGTTAATACTCACTTTAAATCAAATATGGCACTGGGTTGGTTTACGTGTAAAGTAAAATAATTTTATTAACAAAAGAAGACTGGATTTTAGGTGAGTTCAGGTATAAAGGATAAAGGCAGAAATGGTTACAAGTAAATAAAAAAAGTGAAAAATGTTTTCTAGTGGCTGAAACTTAAAACAAGCTACAGACCTTGTTCTAGGTAATTTCTTTACTGATATACCTTCCAGCAAGATGGTTGATCAACCTCTTTGGTCAGGATCTCGCATAAAGTCCAAAGAACTTGGTTCTTTTGTCTTCATAGGTGAAAGATAACTTAGAGATCTCTTTTCATAGTCCAGTGCACCTTTGACATGCTTCAGACAAAGTAAAGTCTATTCGAGCTGTGAGGAAGGTGACATGGAGTCTAATGGGGAAGGAAGTTCCTTGCTGGTTTCTTCCCCTGCTTGTGTGTTTGGTGAAACACAAATTGATCTGTTTCCTGCAGTGTCCTCCTTATGCTATGATGCTGAGTGGTTATTGCGTCCCCTGGTTGGCTTGATGGGCCTGTTTACTTTCTATGTAAATTGCATTCCCATGGTCTCTTAACGTACCTTGGAAATACCTTCCAGGTGGCAGAACCACATTACTTTCTTTAGGACGGAGTAACTTTACATCTGTCTGGCAGACACACTTTGATAACATAATTTCCAATATGTTTATAAGTTTGAATTTGTTCTCTGTAACACAGACCACACACTAATATTAGTAATCAGTATGTTACTGGCTTTCTACTGATATCTTATATGACAACTTCAAGATGCAGATTATGGACATTCGTGAGTTGGGATACATTCAATTGGTCAGGTCAGCTGAAACTCACTACCAGATACCAAAGAGCCCCTTGTCCTCTTGCATTGGGATACTGTTAGGATCACAGATATTCCTTTTCATACTTTATTTAAAGGCAGCAAAGCCTTCGAGGCTAACAAAATATACTGACCATTCTAACCTGAAAAGCTATCAGCTATACAAGGGGGATTGTGGAAATCAAATGTTAGAAAAAAATCAGCCTCTTTTGTGCTTTTATAAATGAAACAAACCAGATTATTCCATTACCAAGAATTTAGATAAAGCTATTCTCCTGCCATACAAATCACTGTTCATTTTGGATGAGGATCCTTCATATACCACCAGGGTCCTTGAAAGAACCGTCGTCCTTGAAACTAGAGCAAAGGAAATCATATCGGAGTTTGTAGATTTGAGTTGGATGGGTTGCAAAAATTAACCTTGTTCTTATTCAAAATTAAGAGAGGGAATCTGAAGACTTGATGGGAACTTTTCAAAGAGACAAAAGAATGAAAAGAATGAGGGAAATTGGAAAGCACCCAAAAGTGCTCTGACAAGAGCCTGTAATAGAAAGGATAATAAACCTTCATAAAATATAATATGGCAAAGAAGATGAGGAAATGAAAGAAGCAAGAACATTGGGACTTAATAGGACTGATTTATTCTTGTTAGAGGAATTTCCATACAGTTTCAGGCCAGTGGCTGCCAAGATCTAGCACAGGGGTGGGCAACCTGTGGCCCATCAGGGTAATCTGATTGTGGGCCGTGAGACATTCTGCAGACGTTGACCATCCACAGGCACAGCCCCGCGCAGTGCCCAGTGGCCGCAGTGCCCCGTTCCCAGCCAATGGGAGCTGCAGGGTGGGGACATGCCTCCAGACAGTCAACGTCAGCAAAATGTCTTAGCGTCCCAAAATCAGATTACTTCACTGGCCCACCACTGATATAGCACCTTTGTCTCCAACAATGGAGCCTTCCTGTGGTTTCAGAGGAAGATGCAAGACCCTCTGTATGATGCAGCTTGTCCAAAAAGGAAGTTTCTTCCTAACCCCTCCTTTAGAGGTTGGCTTGACCCGAACCATGAGTGTTTGTATCCCAGCCAAGAGTCTTTCTTTTTAAAAATCTTTACTATAAAAATTTGAGACGTTCTGATGTTTCTAAGTTTTCTTCACTCTTTCAACTCTTGACCCCAATGATACTGAAGGCAATAAGTTCTCATGCTTATTGTGTGAAAAGGGATTTCCTTTTATCAGCAATAAGTTTGCTGCCTTCCTCAGATAGCCCCCTTTCTCCTGTTACGAACACTGGTTGTTTGAAGATGAGATTTGGAAAATCAACCAGGAGATGCAGGTGCTCTAGATCTATTAGGGTGTACTCAGCAGTTTGAAGGATCAGACCCTATGCAGACTAGCTGTTTACCTCTCAGATGACTGTTGTTCCCATACAAAATCAGGTTTCCACTATCAGGTTTTTCCCCAAATATTTCAGAAAGTACTGATTCATTTTCAACACTTTCATTGTCACATTTCTCTTTCACTGCTGCTTCCCTTGTTTTCTTCAGGACATTTAAGCCTTGTACATCTCTACCTTGATATAAAACGACCTGATATAACACAGATTTGGCTAGAACGCGGTAAAGCAGTGCTCTGGGGGAAGGGGCAGGGCTGTGCACTCCGGTGGATCAAAGCAAGTTCAATATATTGCGGTTTCACCTATAACACGGTAAGATTTTTTGGCTCCCGAGGACAGCATCATATCGAGGTAGAGGTGTACTTTCCTCCATATTTCCACTATATACTTTGTGTTTCAAATCCTGGAAAAGTCAGACCTGAATAAGTTAACAGAAACAAAGCTGCCTCATGAGTCAATCAAAACAATGGATGAAACTTTTCCCCGGTAGCTGTTCATCCATTTACATCACGTTGCCTCACCAACTGACTCATGATCCAAGTGTTTGCAATCTCTGTGAAAATTATGCAGAACTCGAATTGCATCATCCCTGCAGTGGTGTGGTGGGAGCAGCTGTGAAGTCTCTGAGTGGAAGAAACATAAAAGGAGTGAAAGCTGCCTCCGCCCCCTCTCCCCCCCAAAAAAGTACACTGGAAAAATTTAAATAATCAGAGAAGTCAGAAGAATCCCAGTCTAACCATTTGAGCAAAGGGCTGGGAACCAGGAAAGGAGAGAATCAATAGGCCAGGAGCGCTGATTATTCCTGCCTGCCCAAAGGCCAGGTAACCTGCTTAGGGGGTATAATGAATGGGATTCTTATTCCCATACTGCCAAGTCAGCATTCAGCCCCCAGTGTTTGCAGAACACCACATAAAACTCAGTATTGTTCTCCCCCGTGCTCTACTGAGCTGGGCTTCCTTGTAAGATTAGCTGGCCTTGTCTCAAACAAGGGCAACCACTTTGCATTCAACCTCACTGACATAGTCAGACGGGAAATTAAATTTAATTCCATTTTTAATTGACTGGTTAACGTGAAACATAACCTAAACCACTCCCTCTGAGACATAACATCGTGTCAGAGAGCGCTTTCTCCTCGGACGGTGATCGTCACTAACAATGACCAGGCGCATTGTCTGGCTAAGCGAATTCCCCTTTCCACACAGCAATTATGTAACCAAAATTGCATTTTCAGGTGACTCCCACTGGTTGCCCCCATTCCATGATTAAAAAGACAAACAAAGTAAATAACTTTAATTTCAGTCTGGAAACAGTTGGTCACCTAACCTGAAAGGGAAGTGTATTTAGGGATTCTATTCTCTAGCCCAAACGAGAACACTAAAAGGATGAAAACTATCTTCAAATTATGTTTTTTTCAAATAGGTTGGTTCATTGTGTTCAGCTTGTGTGTTCCCTATTTACAGCTTAACATTACAGCTAACTGCCTGCAAAACCCATCCACTAGGCAATGAAAGCAATAGGCAACATTTCAGATTAAATCTGGTCCAAACTTGTTATGCCCTGTCAAAGTTGCACATACAAAGAATAGCAGCAAAGAATCATGTGGCACCTTATAGACTAACAGACGTTTTGGAGCATGAGCTTTCATGGGTGAATACCTACTTCATCAGTGGCGGCCAGTAAGTCCCTAGGCCCGCGCCGCTTCCAGCAGCTCCCATTGGCCTGGAGCAGCAATCCGCGGCCAGTGGCAGCTGCGATCAGCCGGACCTGCAGATGGGGCAGATAAATACACCAGCCCGGCCCAACAGGGGCTTTCCCTACACAAGCGGCGACCTCTGTTTGAGAAACCCTGACTTAGCTTCTCAGATTAACCATGCGCAAAATCGAACAGCAATAAAGACTTGCATTTGTATTGTAACTTCAGGTCTTGCTGACATTCACATTCTGGAATTTTGAAGGTATTCAGGCTTGAAATATCGCAAGTAACAGCAACTGAGACATGATCTCAAATCCAATGAAATCAGTGGAAAGACACCCATGGACTTTAGTGGATTTTGTATCCGACCCTGCGAGAACCAAAGAAGCCTGCAGGGACTACACAATACCAGGGTTATCCCTAAAGGGGCATATTCTGCTTTTCGGTGTTTGCAGGGAAGTCCCACCAAAGTAGAATGAATATTCTAGAGAAGAATCCCAGTACAGGTTGATCAAAATGGAAACTCAAGACACAGTGTACCCATATATATTAACCAACTTGGTGAAACATCCATGCACAGAAAAGGGTGGAGCTATCATCCCGAATGCACAGCGATTCAGGACTGCCAGCATTATGCCTTTCATGGAACTGCCAATGGGAATTAAGAGCTTAAGAAATGGCAAAACTGGGGGAAAAGCACATATACTCTGATTCCCAGTGCTGTGCATCAGCCACAAGGTCATCCCCCCACATGCTTTACTGTCACTGTTTACATCCTATTCCTCCATGCCAACTGCTTCCCCATCTCCTCTTACCTCTCTGCCTATGCCTCTTTGCCCACCAACTCTTTTCCTACACGAGTCTCCTTTTCTTCCCCAATGCACTGGATTGAGGTTCAAGTTCCGGGACCAGCCCTAGGAACCAACCTTTTGTCCCTTCCTATTCTTTTTTCAAAGCATGCGAGAATTCCATTCACATCCTTCCTGTCAGCTGGACATAAAACCAGAGCTTCCTGCAAAGGTGATGTCAGACACACAGTAGGACGAGATTATTAGCTGGTTTGCAAGAAAAGCCGAAGGATTGATGCTAAAACGTCAAATGAAGAAACATTTCAAAATGGAAAGGACACAGTGGCAGCCAGAGCAGATCACCCGAGAATTCTGCTGAGGTCAATATAACCATTCAATAAAATGGGGCTCAGTTCCATTGCACACCTGCCAGTAACGCTCAGAAGGTTGGGGGTTTAAATCCCACATCAAAACATGGGTCTGGGTTATCTTTTCCTCCTTTACAAGTGACAGAGGGAACTCAAATCCTGCAGAACTGGAGGTGAGGGGTAGTGCCTGGAGATGACGCACTACCACCACTGGGGCATTGCTCCCTCCTTCCCTGGACCCCATGAAAATTCTGCTTTGGAGATTTGGATCTGTGGCTTCAGGGACAGGTGCTATCAACATTCAGTTCCTCCCATCCTCCCTACTGACTCTACAAGGATCTCCCACCTAAGTTAATGTTAATGTTGCCCAAAGCGACAAATCTGTCCCCACGAACCAAGCAATGACCTCCAAATATCCTGCTTCATGGCGAGAAGAAAGAAATTCCCATACAGATTTGAAGTGCACAGACCAAACAAAAATCTCTTGACCACTACCGGTTTGTGAACATGAGCTAAACTCAAAAACAGACTGACAGAGGCTTTTCCAGCACGAGCTGAACATTTCACATTGCTCTGGTCCTGGTTCTTGGCTTCTGTTCCTGGTTCTGTCTTGGAATCACTTTGTGGCTTAATTTCTCTGTACCCCAGTTCACTCCTCTGTGAAACGGGGATGATGAAATTCACTTATCTCATCAGGATGTTGTTGTGAGGCTTCGTTAGTTAACATTTGCAAATCACACTCAGATCTGCAGACTGAAGATGGTCTATGGAAACTCCATGTCCTGGAATTTGTTGTCAGTACCACGAAGCACTTACTCATCACACAGTAGGCTTGTTTTTGTATCACAGATTCATTCATTTCTATCCCACTCTACTTCTTCTGCACCTAGAAATATGTATCTCTCCCTCTCCCACACACATACTAGAAGATTAGTTCCAGTTTCGGGGACATTGGCACAATAAGAGGAAGAAATTATATCTGTGAGCTCTAAACAAGCTGAAAACATTGATGATAAAATTCCTACTGAGGAAGTAGTAGGCTGAAAACACCCAGCTTCCCACACAGGATGGGAAAGGACCAAACCGGTGAGGCAGAAAAGGGAGGCGTCTGATACAGCTTGCACTGTTCCTAGCCAGCTAGACCCAAACATGGAACTGTATTTCATGGGCATGTAGGAAGTCACGTGATGCTTTCATTTGCAAGCAGAAATTAATTCTCTGCTAGCTACATTCCAAAGCATTCTCCATCCCCACTTCATCCCTACTCCCAGCCTAGAAACACCATCACAGCCCTCCAGAACCTCAAATACCCTAAGTCAGGGGTCATCAACCTATGGCATGCGGCTCACCAGGGTAAGCACCCTGGCGGGTCGGGCCAGTTTGTTTATCTGCCGCGTCAGCAGGTTCAGCTGATCGCAGCTCCCACTGGCCGTGGTTCGCCATCCCAGGACAATGCAGGAGACGGGCAGCCGCGGCCAACACATCCGTCGGCCCACGGTGCCTCTCACCGCCCCCATTGGCCTGGGATGGCGAATCATGGCCAGTGGGAGCTGCGGTCCACCGAACCTGCCGATGCAGCAGATAAACAAACTAGCCCGGCCCACCAGGGTGCTTACCCTGGTGAGCCATGTGCCAGAGGTTGCCGACCCCTGCCCTATATGCTGCTGAGATAGATCTACACTGCAAATTAAGGTGTGACTGTAGCACGGATAGGCATATCCAGGGTATCTTTCATCTACCTAGTGCAGATAACAGCATTAGTGAAGAAGTGGTGGCATGGACTTCAGCACAGGCTTGTGACCCAAGTACATACCCAGGGTTCCTGGCAGGTTTGAACCTGGGCAGCCAGTCCACATTCAAGCCTGTGGCACATTGTGGCAGGTTTGAGAGCTGCTGCCTCAGGCTTTTCAACAGCATGTTAGTCATTACTGGCTGGTTTCTGGAGAGGATACGTTGTTTTTTTTTCCTGCACAGTGTTATTCTCCCATGTTTGGACACTATACAGGAGCTAAGATGATATTGAAACACTTTCCTTTATGATATTAGACATATTCACATATCTCCCACAGTGAAAGTAGTCTGTGGTTTAAATTACATGATCACTCTCACAGGTTAAAATTGTTACTGAAACTCATTACAGAGCACCTAGCCAAGCTGCTTAGGTTGAACATTTTGTTCACAGCGGATCCGTTGAATTAGTTATCTCTTAAATGTGAGCCAGTCACCAAACATTCAAGTTTGCAAATTCTCTGTGCTACAATGCTAAGGTTCACAAACACTTTGCATACTGTAAATAGGCCACAAAATACCCTTATAATACAGGTATAATTAACACAATTACACACATGGAGACACTGATTTGCCCGAAGTCCTATAGCGAGTCCATAGCAGAGAGGGGACTAGAACCCAAGATTCCATATCCACATACCTCTCCTGATGTTTTCTCCTATGCTTTATCTTTAGATAATGCTGTTCTCTATAAAAATATACATATTTTCATATACTTCATTGTCATAAATAGATAGCTAAGGGTTAATGTTTCTTTTACCTGTAAAGGGTTAACAAAGGGAACCAAACACCTGACCAGAGGACCAATCAGGAAACCGGATTTTTCAAAGCTC
>NC_133770.1:290581551-290633116 GCF_003597395.2 Chelonoidis abingdonii
TTATATTTTCTTATAATGCAATACCTGTATTGTCTCTGAGCAGAGTTTATTTTCTATGTCTTTTTTTCTTTTTTTGTATTATATAGTTCTTTGTATAGACTTGTTTGATTTTCTTCTGGGTAGGTTAAGGGACAAGGGGAGGGAATTCTCATTTGTTGTTAGATCTACGGAGGGTAAGCTCTGCAGCACCAGGGAGTTGGTGGGAGGGGGAAGAGATAGGATCATCTCTGTTTCCTTGTATTTGGGGTTTGTCTCTTTGTGGAATAAAGGAGACATGCTTCTTGGTATTGTGATGTAAAGAGATTGCATCCGTACTAGCAGGTTAGCCCAGAGAGGAAAGTCTGGGTGGGAGACCAGAGGGGACCAAAACCCTGGAATTTTTGGATGATGGCAGCGAGATCAAAGCCAAGCTGGTAAGTAAGCTTAGAAGGGTTCATGCTAAGCACCCAGATTTTGGACGCTAAGGTCCAGATTTGGGAGAAAGGCTTATGATACATACACTTGGATTCTAAGCTCTGTGGGCCAGGGACCGTATTTTCCAGATGTGCACATGCAGTACCTCGCAAAATGAGACCCTTGATCCCTGATGAGGGTCTCCATGTGGTACCACAACACAAACACATTAATACATAATAATAATATAGCAACTATAGTTTTCCTATTGTGGTAAACCTGACAAAAATGGTTGGATTATTTAATATCTGCACCTCATTTACAAAGTAAACCGATGTATGGTCTAGTAACCCTCTGTGTCTGATCCACAGAGGGTAAGACTCTGTCACAGCACCAGCTGGAAAGTTTCTTTCTTTAGCTCAAGCCCTAACAGCTTGTGCTTTCATCTCTGGAAATCCCCAGTTCAAATCCCCCTGTGTGTTGGCCAAGATGGTGGCCGTCACATAAGCAAACTAAATTTTATAGCCAAAATAAATGAAATGCCACACACTTCTGGGCCTTTTCTACAGTATGCAGTCAATATCTAAAGAAGATTAGAAGGACCTTTCTGCATAACAAATATAAAATTCAATATCGGGGTAGCCGTGTTAGTCTGGATCTGTAAAAGCAGCAAAGAGTCCTGTGGCACCTTATAGACTAAGGGTATGTCTACACTACGGGATTATTCCAATTTTACAAAAATCGATTTTCAGAAACATTGTATAAAGTCAAGTCCACGCGGCCACACTAAGCACATTAATTCAGCGGTGTGTGTCCATGTACCGAGGCTAGCGTCGACTTCCAGAGCATTGCACTGTGGGTAGCTATCCAATAGCCATCCCATAGTTCCTGCAGTCTCCCGCATCCATTGAAATTCTGGGTTGAGATCCCAATGCCTGATAAGGCCAAAAATTTGTCACGGGTGGTTATGGGTAAATGTCGTCAGTCAATCCTCCTTCTGTGAAAGCAACGGCAGACAATCATTTCACACCATTTTCCCTGGATTGCCTGGGCAGAAGCCATAGGAAGGCAACCATGGAGCCCATTCAACCTTTTTTCACTGTCACCGTATGTCTACTAGATGCTGCTGACAGATGCGGTACTGCAGTGCTACACAGCAGCATCCCCTTGCCTTTTCCAAGTTAGTAAAGACGGTTAGCAGCCCTACTGTACCATCTGCTGCTTTGCAAGTTGGCAATGACAGTTACCAGTCATACTGTACCATCTGCTGCTGTCATGGGTGCTCCATGGGTGAATACCCACTCCGTCGGATGCATGTAGTGGAAATTTCCAGGGGCAGGTATAAATATGCAGGCAAGAATCAGGCTAGAGATAACGAGGTTAGCTCAGTTAGGGAGGATGAGGCCCTCTTCTAGCGGTTGAGGTGTGAACACCAAGGGAGTAGAAACTGCTTTTGTAGTTGGCTAGCCATTCACAGTCTTTGTTTAATCCTGAGCTGATGGTGTCAAATTTGCATATGAACTGAAACTCAGCAGTAAAATTCAGTGACGTTACTTTACACTGATAAACAGTGTTATACTTTTCATTAAATTGAATATATGCATATAAAGATCAATTAAATCCCACAGCTATTTCTCCCACCGGAGCAAGAGAAGTTTCTTTCATCTTATGGTCAAGTGATAATATTTTTACTGCACAAATACTTTTGCTTCTGTTTTTAGACAAGCTCATAATTTTACTAGTGTCTGATCCCTTTCAGGTACTAATTCTTACTAGATTTTTTTTTTAAATCTCTATACCATTTTTCAGTTCTCTGCTCTCTTTCTAATGTGTATTGCTTCTGTTTCTTTGTTCCTGGTACTGTGTTCACAGCATTATATAAAGAAGCCATTGTGAATTGGATCTCTCAAAGTTAGAGGGTATAATGCTACTGTAAAAAGTCATAGCTTGTAGTAGTTGGAGAATGACCTTGTCACTTTCTCTTTTGACACAGAACACCATAATGAGTTAGTCTACTGAGCCACTCATCTGAATTTACTTACAATAGGCAGTCTGTGGCTTCAGAAAGTTTACTATCTGACCAGTGGAGGGTGCAGTGGTGGCATATTTTTAACATAAGGTTTCAGTTCAATTTGTTTGCACTTACTGGGAATTTAAACAAAGGAATTCCCACACGAGAAAGTGGTTGGTTTTCCCCTTACCTGTACATGTTGACTTCCATGCTTTTGAACTTCACTTGTCTGTACTAAGCATGTGCTCTTGTCCTCTTTGATAGCAATGTGGTAGTAACAATCAGAGGTGTTGACAGCCTGACTCATCGCTCCTTCTTTTATTAGGCCAAATTTAGAAGCCATGTGTAAAGTGATGGGAATTATTTGTACTGCAGTAGCGCTTATGAACCTAAGTCATGGACTAGTGACCCAGTGTGCTAGGTACTGTACAAATATGTAACAAAATGACAGCACCTGCCCCAAAGAGCTTAGATGTTAGACCCCTTGGGCCTGGTTCTCCAATGCAATGTACCTCAGACAATTATTCACACCCGTGCAAAAAGTGTGCAAAATACTCCCATTCTGAATTGACAGCACTTCATAGCCACTGTGCACAGGCTGTGACACAAGGTGCAAGGGAATGAAGAATCAGGTCACTGTGTGATAAATTGAACTACTTGCACTCAACTTACCATCGTGTAGAGGAGTTTACTGCAAAGCAGATATAATTTACAACTGAAGCCCTCAATTCTCTGCAGGTGTACCTTGGTGCCAGAGTCAGAAGAATGTTTATAAGGATGTAAATTAAAATAGCTCCCAACCTACTTAGATTCACACCTTGTTCCAGTTCCTCAGCATGTTACACTAACATAGGGCCTGATGCTGCTCATACTTACACCAATTTCCCACTGTTTTAATTTTCCTGATTTCACTGCAGCTACTCCTGGTTTATGCCAGGGTTAGACCCACAGACATACACATCAGAACAAGTGTAACTGCAAGAGTCTATTCTGGTACAAGGTCAAACTGACACCACCATGCACATCATTTCTGAATTTGGTCCAGCATATCAGATGAGAGTTTTGGAAACCAGGGTGAAATTCAGCAAAGCATTTAAGCAGTAGTTAAACTTTAGCATGAATAGGCTATTAAAGCCAATGGAACTATTCCTGTGCTTAGTGTTAAGAAAGTGCTTAAGAGCTTTGCTGGATCAGGGCCTAAATAAGGAAGCAGAAGAGGAGATATTGAAAAGTGTCTTGGCAGTTGGATCAAGGCCATATTCCAGGCTTTTCACTTCTTTTTTAGGGTGGTCACAGTCAGTCAAGCCTTGTCCTTTCTGATTGTCTTGGCATCTTTGAACATAAGGGAGAATAGATGGAAGACAGAGGCCAATTTAAGCCACTAGAGCAGCGCTGCCCAAACTTGGGACGCCGCTTGTGTAGGGAAAGCCCCTGGCGAGCCGGGCCGGTTTGTTACCTGCCGCGTCCACAGGTCCGGCCGATCGCGGCTCCCACTGGCCATGGTTTGCTGCTCCAGGCCAATAGGGGCTGTGGGAAGTGACAGACCAAGGGAGGTACTGGCCGCCACTTCCCGCAGCCCTCATTAGCCTGGAGCAGAGAACTGTGGCCAGTGGGAGTCGTGATTGGTCAGACTTGCAGACGCAGCAGGTAAACAAACCGGGCCAGCCTGCCAGGGACTTTACCTACACAAGCAGCATCCCAAGTTTGGGAAACACTGCACTAGAGAATGGGCAAGACATCAGCTGCTTAAGTCTTGTCCCTCTCTTTATGCCTAGTATAAAGGCAGGGGATCTTCCACTTCTCTCTAGTGGCAAAGAAGCATTCTTAAGAAGAAGGCCATCTTTCAAAGGGCAATGCAAACACCTCTCTCCAAGTTGGTTTAACAATTACTACTGGATATCCATCTAAAAGGGTTTCAGAGTAGCCCCATGTTACTCTGTATCCACAAAAAGAACAGGAGTACTTGTGGCATCTTAGAGACTAAGAAATTTATTTGAGCATAAGCTTTTGTGGGCTACAGCCCACTTCATCGGATGCATGTAGTGGAAAATACAGTAGGTAGATATATATATATAGATATATATATAGATATATACACACACACACACACACAAACATGAACATAGGCGTTCCATGACAGAGTCTAAGGAGAGTGATCAGTTAGGTAAGCTATCATACACAACTAAGGAGATGTTACTTTTAAAAAGATACGTTCTAGTAAGGTTTCAAACACAAGCCAGTGGGCTCCCTGCCAGCAAATAATTGGTTTTGATTCTATTAGCTTGTATTATGGAGGCTGTCAGACAGAGATGGATGATAATGCCTCTCTTGCCCTTTAAAAACAATAATCTTACAAACAAATCTCCCAATAGCTATTCTTCTTCCAACTCATGACATCATTTCCTTAGTTGAGAACATGTTATTTCCTACTGACTTAAGATTTTGTATGTACACTTTGCAATACTGATGAACCTCTCTGTCAAGTTGGGCCTTATTTATCTTGTTTTAGATATTTATTTTATAGATTCCAAGATCATAAAAGAAGAAATGCAGTTATTTAAAAAGACTCCTTTGGAGAAGTAGTATTATTTTACAGATATGACACTGAGGTTTGACATGAGTTTGCCCCAAGGTCACACTTGCAAGTCTTAGGATTATAGCTATTCCTGATGTCCTTGTTCTCACTTTAGCCACAAGATTCACTGTCATAAGCCCCACTAATGTTATCCATGTGGAGTTACAGAAACTGGAACTGTAGCATATAGCAGATTGCTTTCTTGACGTCTTGAATCCCCATAGGTAGCTTTTGACACATGCAAGTTCTGCTGATCTTTTCTAATTTTCGTGGGCACCATTATATTTTATTAATCATTCGATTACTGTAGGTTCGCCTAGTTCAAACTAGTCAATATGGATCAGAAGAGTGGCTGTATATATTCAGGAGGCGTGCGCTGTGTAGTCTTGGATGTGTAAAGCATCAATAGAGTCCTGTAGCACCTTAATAGGACTAACATTATGTATTGGAGCATTGAGCTTTCGTGCACACTCCAGAAAAACTTCATGCTCCATATACATCTGTTGTGTCTATATGGTACCAAGGTCTGCTGCTTTGCTGATAATATAGACAGGATGAGAACTGGAAATTACTGTTGAATCAGAACTTAAGAACATCGTATTTCTGGAATTGTTTTTATTTATCTAAGGAGTTTACAGTATGGAGTTGCGATCTTATGGTTACACAGTTTTAGACTTGTAAATTAAACTGAATGAACTGAGTCACACTTACAGATTTCATTTCAATGAATAAATCACATCACAGTTCTGAAAAATGATTTTTACATCATTAACTTTCACTGAGTGCTTCTCAAGGCAGCTGTAAATGTATCAACAGGGGATAGTTTTTCACTGAAATCACTGGGGCAGTTTATGCACAGCAGTTTAACAAGCTTTTCTCATTATGCTAGATACTACGGTAACTCAAAATAGTTTTTCCATATTAGAGTCTCTTTTTACTCTGAGCAACAGCAATTAAGCAAACAATACAATCTAACCAGAAGCATAGATTATCTGCGGAATGACATACAGATTTGCATGAACCACACTGATATAGGTTTCTAAGGAGGTTGTGGAATCCCCGTCATGGAGGTTTTAAGAGCAGGTTAGACAAAGACCTGTCAGGATGTCTAGGTATACTGGTCTGCTTCAGCAGGGGGTGGGGTGGGAGACCGAATGACCCCTCGAGTCCTGTAATGTCCTACATTCTATGTTTATGGTTTATTAATCCTGTTGACTTTCACCCTGTCTTTATACTTACTTAATTTTACATTAGTGTATAGAACCTCAACGAAGACTTGCGGCTATTGTAGCCAGGCTCTCTACAACATAAGCCTCTTTGCTCCTAATAGTGAAGTACAGCCATTAGTGTCAGAGATCAAGAGTATTATCATTACCATGTTCACAGATCTGAGACAGGAGATCAAAGTGCTTGCTGAGAGTCCGACACGAAGTCTTTGGAAGAGAATGGATTTGATCATAGCACCCATGGCTGAGGGTGACCCAGATAAATGACAAGAACTAGTGAGACAGCAAAGTTACAGATTCACTAGGGATATTTCTGTGACAAGCACTGCTCAGGTTGTGTATTGTTGATATACTAATAAATGTAACCATCAAGATACTCTCATCTCTTCTCTACTCCAAATTATAGTGGTACACTATTATCAGGGCCGGTGGCTAGGGATGTTCGTGCCCTAGTGAGAAACTTCCACTGCGCCCTTACCTGAGGCACCCCACCCACACCCGCACAGCTCCCCCACTCTGCCTGAGGCACCGCCCATGGCAGTCCCACCCTCTGCCTGAGGCGCCCCTTCAGCAGCTCCCCACCCCGACTCTCTGCCCTGAGGCACCCCCCTTCCAGCAGCTCCCCACCCTCTGCCCTGAGGCACCCCCCCCGCCCTAGTTCACCCCTGCTCCGCACACAAGCATGCGCGCCCCGAGCACTCCATGGCTTCTTAGCTTCTCCCACCTCCCAGGCTTGTGGCGCCTAAGCTGATTGGTGCCGCAAGCCTGGGAGGTGGGAGAAGTGAAGCAGCCACAGCATGCTCGTGGAGAAGGCGGGGCAGGGGTGACCTGGGGCGGGGAGTTCCCCTGAGTGCCGCCCCCCCCTTACTTGCTGCAGGCGGCTCTCCCTGCGCTCCCCTGCCCCAGCCCCCTCTGCCTAAATGCTAGCAGTGACTGGAGCAACCGAAGATCCAGCCGCCGGTCGCTGCCAAAGAAAATGGTGCCCCCCAAATCCTAACGACCGCCTAGGTCACCTAAATGGTTGCACTGGCCCTGACCATTATTCATAATCACCATGTGCAGTGTGTACCTATATACACATTACGAAAAAGATGACCCCTGCTCCAAAAAACGTACAATCTGTCCAAGCCAGTTTAGAATACAATCCATAATCAAGTGAAGAATAATGTGATGGTACTGACCCATTTTCTCAATAAGCCATTGTGTTCTAACTGTAATGAATCATTTATCTGCATTCCAACCAATCATGTATATCAATTAAAAAGACTTATGAATATATATTATATATTTTCATATTCATATAAAATATAAAGGTCTATGGAATTTTAGTCATTTTCAGCCTACAATCAGTATAATAATCTTGAGACAAGGAATTCCTTGGAGATTAAATGACTGGTTTGGGATAATTACTCCTGACCACAGGATCAAATCACTATCCCCCATCAGTCACTAATCCTAGGAAATACACTGGGCTCCAAAATCATTAGTGCTTAATTCCATTAATTTTTCTAAAGGAGAAGTGGGCTCAAATCTAAAACAAGACTCTTAAAAATATATAAGTAATGAAACAGTTTGTGAGGTATTAAAAATGCTTGATGCTCAGAACACCTGTTATGTCCTTTCATATGTATGGAAGAATGGTCTTTATCACAGAGGGTACCTGGTTATAGCCCAGGATTAATATACAATAATGCAGTGTGTTAAATACCTAAGCATTATGATAAAACACCAATATAAGACAGTTACTCACCTTTGTAACTGTTGTTCTTTGAGATGTGTTGCTCATATCCATTCCAGTTAGGTGTGCACACGCCCCGTGCACATTCGCTGGAAGATTTTTACCCTAGCAACACTCAGTGGGTCGGCTGGGCGCCCCCTGGAGTGGTGCCACCATGGCACCGGATATATACCCCTGCCAACCCAACTGCCCGTCAGTTCCTTCTTGCCGGCTACTCCGACAGTGGGGAAGGAGGGCGGGTTTGGAATGGATATGAGCAACACATCTCGAAGAACAACAGTTACAAAGGTGAGTAACCGTCTTTTCTTCTTCGAGTGCTTGCTCATATCCATTCCAGTTACGTGATTCCCAAGCCTTACCTAGGTGGTGGTGTCGGAGTGAGATGTAGCAGAATGCAAAACTGCTGAGCCAGAGGCTGCATCATCTTTTGACTGTTGAACCAGAGCATAATGCGAAGCAAAGGTGTGGACCGAGGACCAGGTAGCTGCGCGACATATCTCCTGGATAGGTACATGAGCCAGGAAGGTGGCAGATGAAGCCTGAGCACTGGTAGAATGTGCGGTGATGTGGCTTGAGGAGATATGAGCCAAATCATAACAAGTGTGGATGCATGCCGTCACCCAAGATGAGATCCTCTGAGAGGAAACAGTTAGGCCTTTCATTCTGTCTGCTACCGCGACAAAGAGTTGGGGCATTTTACAAAACGGTTTTGTCTACTCAATATAAAATGCGAGCGCTCTACAGACGTCCAGGAAGTGCAATTGTTGCGCCTGCCGTGTTGAGTGTGGCTTCGGGAAGAAGACCGGGAGAAAGATGTCCTGGTTAACATGAAAGGCCAAAACCACCTCAGGGAGGAAAGCCGGGTGTGGTCACAACTGCACTTTGTCCTCGTGGAACACAGTATACGGCGGATCCACCGTAAGAGCATTAAGTTCAGAGACTCATCTGGCCGATGTAATGGCTACGAGGAAAACTGTCTTCCAAGACGGTATAGTAGCGAGCAGGTTGCTAATGACTCGAACAGGGGAGACATAAGTCTGATTAAAACCAGGCTGAGGTCCCAGGTCGGGGCTGGGCGGCGTACTTGAGGGTATAAGCGCTCCAAGCCCTTGAGGAACCTCGAAACCATAGGGTGTGAGAACACGGAATGACCACCTTCGCCTGGGTGGAAGGTAGAGATGGCTGCCAAGTGTACCCTCAGGGATGATACTGCTAGGCCCTGCTGTTTGAGAGACCAGAGGTAGTCCAAAAGAGAGGGGATCGAGACCTCAGTGGGAGTAAGATTAAGCGTTTAGCACCAGCAGAAGAAAAACTTTCACTTGGCCAGGTACATTGACCAGGCGGAAGGCTTCCTGCTACCCAGGAGAACTTGTCGTACTGATTCAGTGCAACGTAACTCTGACTGGTTTAGCCACACAGTAGCCACGCCGTGAGGTGAAGAGCCTGCAGGTCTGGGTGGCGAAGCCTGCCATGGTCCTGAGTTATGAGGTCTGGGTGGAGTGGCAGGGTAATTGGGTTGGCTATCGACAGGTCGAGCAACGTGGTGTACCAGTGGTGCTGCCTGGCGCCACGCTGAGTGATGCATGATGATGTCGCCCTCTGTCCTAGCGGAGTTTTAGCAAGGACCTTGTGAACCAGGGAACGTTGGAAAGGCATAAAGGAGCTGGCTCTTCCATGGCAGCAGAAAGCGTCCGAGATCGATCCGAGGAAGAGAGACCTTGGAAGGAGCAGAAACATCTGGCATTCCTGTTCTTGAAGCGGGAAGCGAACAGGTCTATGTGGGAAATCCCTCACTTCTGGAAAACAGTGAATAATGTCCGGCGGATCGACCACTCGTGAGACAGGAAAGACTGCTGAGTCGATTCAACCAGAGTGTTCCGAATGCCGCCTGAGAAAGGACGCTACCAATCTTATCGAGTGGGCTATGCAAAAGTCCCAGAGTTGATGGCCTCCTGACAAAGGGGAGGAGGACGTGTCATCCTCCCTGTTTGTTTATGTAGTACATGGCCATTGTGTTGTCTGTAACACTGAGACACAACGGCCTGCAACTGTTGCTGGAACGCCTGGCACGCCAGGTTGGACTGCTCTCAGTTCTCGGACATTTATGTGTAATGCCAGCTCCTGAGATGACCCAAGCCTTGAGTACAAAGTGACCTGAGTGAAGCTAACACCCCAGCGAGAGTATGAACGCGTCCCGTCGATCAGGGACATGAGGGTTGGGGGCCGGATGGAACGGCATCCTGTCACACACCAGGGAGTGGAGTAGCCACCATTTCTAAGGGAGCCTAGGGTGCTCGCGGGGACATGGTGACTATCGTGGTCTATTGGTCTCCTGCCCGGCGGTATACTCGAAGTTGAGCCAAACTTTGGAGAGACGAGGCGAGCCTGGCGTGTTTGGTACATGAATGTGCAGTGCAGCCATGTGACCCAGGAGACCGAGACCAAGTGCGAGCCAAGGAAGTCGTACGGGAAATTCTGTAGACCTCGATGGATGTGTTGCCATCCGCCTGAAACGCGGCTGTGGTAACAGGCTCTGGCTAGATGGGAGTCCATAGGATAGCTCCTATGAAGTCTAACCTCTGCGGGGGAACCAGAGTGGATTTTTCTATATGTGATCATCAGGCCTAGACAGTGTAAAATAGGTCCTGAACGAATGCCACATAGCTGATGACTTGTGTCGCTTGGAGCCCCCTCGGATAAGCGCAATCGTACAGATACTGGAAAAAACTTTATCCGACGTCGGCTGAGTAGGTGGCGACTATACGGCCATACACTTTGTAAATACCCTGGGGTCTGCAGAAGGCCGAAACGGCAGGACCGTTTAAAACTGGAAGTGCTGACAGTGGCTACGAAGTCGGAGGTATCCTCCTGTGCAGAGATAAAAAATGGGGGCAAATGGAAAGTACGATAACGCACCTTCATGTCGAGGGCAGGCATATCCAGTCTCCCAGGATCAAAAGACAGGGATAGATGGTCCCGAGGATACATGTCGGAACTCAAACTTTATCATAAACTGGTTGAGTCCTCGCAGGTCAGGATAGTCTGAACCCTCCTTCGACTTGGGGATTAGGAAATAACGGGAGTAAAAACCCCTTGCCCCTTTCATCCCATTTGTAGCCTTCCTCTAATAGCCTCCTATGGCGAGGAGTGTACTGCACTGCTCTTGTAAGTAGGAAATTGCTCGTGAAGGGTCCCTGAAGAGCGGACAGGGATTGAGTGGGAGGGTGGGGTTGAAATAAATTGGAGTGGTAACCCATACTCCACATGCATGATGAACCGCAGAGATCTGAAGTTAAACGGGACCCACCTGCCGGAGGTAAGTAGGAGAGACACGTTGGAGAAGGGAGGAGAGGATCCTGGCCTGTAAACTCGGTACACGCCGCCTCGGGCACAAACCTCAAAAGTTTCATCTTTAAGTCCCAGTGGGTGGTTTCGAGGGACCTTGATTTTTGGCCCCTGGGGTCCTACGTGTGCACGACCACGTCTCGGCCGCGAGCGCCTGCCCAAAGTCCTGTTTTGTCTTAGCAGACAGAGCATGGCGGTGAATCGCTGGGGATGGAAAGGCTGCGTTGGGTCACTCGGCGTATGCATGCCGAGAGAGCGCATTAATGACGCTGTGTCCTTCAAGGTGCTTTGCAGCTTGGTCAGTCTTGTTCCGAGAAGAGGCTTTACCATCAAATGGCAAGTCGCTTGATGGTAAAACTGCAGCTCCGGTGGGAGGTTGAAACCTGAAGCCGGGAGATGCGCCTCATGGCAACACTCGAGGCCCAGAGTCGCTCGGCTGCTGAGTCTGCTGCATCCAACGAGCCTGGAGGGAAGTTCTGGCCCACTTTTCCCTTCCTCCAAGAGGGGCAGCGAACTCTTGGTGGGAATCTTGAGGGAGTAAGCTCCGTAAACTTACTAACGCCACTCAGGTGTTATAATTATAGCGAGCTAAGCAAGGCTTGATTGATTTGCCACCCAGAGCTAGGGCCCCCTGCATGAGTACACCTTGCGGGCCGAGTAGGTCCATTTGCCTAGCCTCCTTCAATTTCGGGGCTGGCGCCTTGCTGGCCATGGCATTCCTTCTCAATAATGGACTGGACGACTAGTGAGCAGGGAGGAGGATGGACATACAAGTACTCGTACCCTTTAGAGGGCACCATATATTTACGCTCAACTCCCCTGGCCGCAAGAGGGATAGAAGCTGGGGACTGCCATATAGTATCGGCATTCGCCTGGATGGTCCGAATAAACAGTAGGGCCACTGTAGTGGGTACATCCACCGATAGAATGTCCACTACTGGATTCTATACCTCCGGGATCTCCTCCACCTGGAGGTTCATATTGAGTGCTACCCTCCTTAGGAGATCCTGATGGGCTCTCAGGTCGATTGGAGGAGGGCCTGACGAGGATGTTCGTACCACTGCCTCATCTGGAGAAGAGGAAGAGGAGATGCCGGTGATGAGCGGGTCCTGGGTGGCCTGTTGCTCTTGGGCGATCTCCTGCTCCAGAGGAACCTGGGAGTCTGGTGGGTGAACTGGGGCTTCCTTTGCAGCAGTAAGAGGGGGATGGGTAACCATCACCTCTGGCACTCAGTGCTCTGATAAGACAGAACGGGACGGAACTACTGGAATGCCTTGGGCCTGGTGGTACGCCCAAGGTGTCCAGAAATACCATTGATGGGGTCCTTGGTCCTGGGTCTGGGTCTCTTGGAAGACTCTGGTGGGCGCATCGGAATCATGGTCCTGAGCATAAGAGCTGTCCGCTTGGGACAACACTGATGCGTGTCTGGATGGCCATGGAGGCGCTGAAAAGCCCTGGGCAGAGTCTCTGTCTCTAGCGGACCTTGCCTTACTCGGCACTGGGGACCGGTACCGGGAGGCGTACCAGTACCGGGAACGAGATCAGGACTGAAGCAGTGCCGGGAGGTCGACCGAGATCTCGAAGCGCGACATTGGGAGTGGCTACAGGAGTCACCGTGCCTGGAACGGTGCCGAGAGTAGCGGGCCGGCGAATAGCATACCGACCGGTGCAACGAGTGTGACCAGTACCGAGGAGGAGAACGGTACCGGGACTGCGAGCGGCGTTGGGAGCGGGAGCGCCGACGGGACCTGGAGCATCTGCGGGACCGTGATCGTGAACGGTGCCGCTCTGCTGTGCCGACAGAGGATGGCCTTATCAAGGCAGGCTTGCCGATAGACTGTATTACCCACACCGGCGGTGCTGGGGGTTGAGCAGTGTCGATTCTGTCATGACAATCAGATCCCTCGCCATTGAGAATGTCTCCAGTGTGGAGGGAATAGTAAGCTCAACCACGGCACGTGCCGGGTAGCTGTCAGGCACCGGACTCGACAATCTTGTGGGACCGGAATCGACGATGCTGATGTTGTTGGGTGCCGCGGCAGCTGTCGGTGCCAGTGCCAGGCGATCCGACCTAGACGAGCTCTCTGGCTGCGGTGCAGGTGGCACAGAAGCAGCAGGAGTCTTGGGGTTTCTCGACCTCGGGGAGAGGGAGTGGTGCCAAGTCGACTTCGGTGCCAGCGACGGCTGGTGCTGAGATGCCTTGGCAGTACTGTCACGGTCCGGTGCCAAGGAGGTGCTTCTGCCCGCCGATTGGCCAGCGCTCGGGGCCAAAGGTGGAGGGGTAAAATCCGCCTCCATGAGGAGCTGCTTTAGCCAAAAGTCCCGCTCCTTTTTTGTTCTCGGCTTAAAAGCCTTGCAAATGTGACACTTATCTGCCAGGTGAGATTCCCCGAGGCACTTAAGGCAGGAGTTGTGTGGATCTCCTGTCGGCATCGGCTTATGACAGGCCGAGCACGGTTTGAAACCCAGTGAACCAGGCATGGGCCCCGGCACCGGGTCTGGGGAAGCGGCTAATCCCCAAACCCCTTTTAACTATACACTAACTATGAACATAAAAATTAATTATAACTATATACACAACAAAATAACTAGAGAACTACGAGGACTTAGGGAGTGGAGGTCAGTGAAACCGCACTTCACTGTTCCAACGACCGACATGGGCGGTAAGAAGGAACTGAGGGGCGGTTGGGTCAGCAGGGGTATATATCCGGCGCCATGGCGGCCCACCGAGTGTTGCTAAGGTAAAAATCTTCCGACGAACATGCACGCGGCACGCGCACACCTAACTGGAATGGATATGAGCAAGCACTCAAAGAAGAACTTTTAATACTCGTACTTATTCCCACTAATCACTTAACCACAACATAATCTGCCAAGCAGCATCTGGATGACGCACTGCTCAATAATATAATATTATTTTAAGAAAGTGCTCATTAAAGTGTATTTTAAGTAGGGCTTGTGGGAAGCCGGAATTTCCGCTCTAGCCAGGACTCCACAGCAACCCATGAGGCAGGTGAAATGGTATGAAACCTGCCTAGTTTCCATTAGAAAATTTGATGAAATTGATATGTTCTGACAAACCACATTTCCATCTGAAAAAAATGGCCTGTTGGAAAATTACTGATCAGCTCTAATTTTAAGTGTAAATATGATGATATCTTTGGACATGTGAATCCAGATTTGGTACTGTACAAGAGTACACCGGGACTCAACCCTCGCTGGGGCGGAGGGGATCCATGCCGGCTCACTACACTCCGATGGGTCCAGGGAATTAGTCCGGCCTGGGGGTCTCCCTCAGTAGCCCTTGCAGTATCCGGCTGAAAATGTGGTTAAGTCTGGCCCTAGCTCAGGTGAGGCAACAACCGTTAAGTCAGGGGGTTCAGGCCCTCAGGCAGGACTGAGAGGTAATAACAGGCTCTGGCCTCCTCAGGCCAGGGAGCGGGGGAGTCTGCCACCCAGGAGTTGGGTGGCAAGGGGGATGCAGGTCCTCCCACTCCACTGTGTCCCAGCCCGGGGCCCTAGCAGCAGCTGACTATCCACTGCTTAGTCAGTGGGGATCCTGGTCGCAACACACCGACATAGGCTCTGGCAGTGCTGCAGCCAGACTGGGGTCAGCTGTCTGCGGGCTACTTCCACACTCCCCCTCAGGCCCTACCTAGGTCCTGGTGTTGGCCTCTGGGGGTCCAGGAGCATGAGTTCGTCGGGGCAGGGGTTGGTTGGCACGTCCGGCAGCTACCCTGGATGGCAGGCACAGGGCAGCTCCGGCCAGTCTGGGCAGCCACCTCAGGCCGCAGGAGCTTCCCAGTCTCGGGCTCTCCTAGGGACATCTGCTCTCTCCGGTGGCTAGGCTCCTACTGAGTTCTGAGGGCC
This sequence comes from Chelonoidis abingdonii, assembly GCF_003597395.2. Taxonomy (NCBI): domain Eukaryota; kingdom Metazoa; phylum Chordata; order Testudines; family Testudinidae; genus Chelonoidis; species Chelonoidis abingdonii. Next base: position 290,596,710 of record NC_133770.1, read on the forward strand.
AGCCTTTATAGTTCCTGGTCGCCATCTGACCATTTGATGGGCGGGCTCAGAGCTCCCTAGCTCCGCCCACTCTGGCCTCCAGCTGGGCTCTTCCTCCTCTGGGCGGAGGGGAGCCACACCGCCTCACTACAGGTACCTAAATAAGTAGCTTGAGCCCCTGAAACTTCTGCTGAAGTCCCATGAATCTGATACATGTTTGCAGATCTGGCCTTCTGCTTTTTATAAGCAGGGCTTTTTGTAACAAGGGTTTGCTTCTTGGAAAGGTGGAAAGGAAGGCTCAGTGCAAACTTTTGAAGGTAATCTGTACTGTATTTAATACTTTGTTTAATAAATAAGAAAACTTTGCATGGTGGCTGCATGTGTTTTCAGTCAAGTGTTTCTTTGCTGTAAGTTCAACTGTGACCAATTTTACAAAAAACACCACCAGAGGGGTCGCTAAACATATAGACGGACAGACTCAGACAAGAACCCTGGAGAGATGTGAGGGTGGGCAGGGGTGAGCAATATATGAATATACCAAAATGAAGAATATTTTCCATTTTGGATAGTATATCATTTTCTAAAATGGAATAGACATTCTTGGAGGCCTATAATCCACTTTTTCCTTTATGGACCACAAACCCTTTGTGGAATGTCTATGACAATATGAATATTGCTAATTACAGAGGGACCAAGACATTAGGAGAGTGGTCCAATCTTAAATGTTTCAATTAAACAATTCACTTTTGACATTTTTTGTTTTTTTCAAGGAAAAAAGTTAGAAACAAAATGAAAATGTTGAATTGCAACAAGATTAGGCACTACATTCAGAAAGGTGATTTAAGCATTGCAATACCTGACTGCTAGGCACTCTACCACATGGTGGAGACCCCCTATCCAAACCCCTGTTCTGCCTGGTTTGGAGCAGGGACTGAAGCCAGGTCCCCCACAGCCCTAGAAGATGCCTTAACCACTGGGTGTGCGTGTGTCTGTGAAGTTGTTCTACTTTGTATAAAATGCTTAAATAGTCATTGTGCCAGAGAGATAGATTGGCTCTAGAGCCCACTGATTAGGGCACTCAGCTGGGATACAGGAAAATCAGTTTCAAGTTCCTGATCCAGTGAATAATTATTTATACAGAGAGAGAATTGAGACATACAGAGTAATCTGGCGGTTAGGGTGCTCACCTGAGATGTAGGAAATGTGGGTTCAAATCCCTCCCCACAATCAGCAGACCTGGGGATTAAAACCTTTACCTCCCAGGTCAACCCCCTAGCTATCAGTTATTCTGGGGACATACACACAGCCACCGTCCTGATCTACTTGCCCTGGTTTTCTTTTGTGCAGGACCCAAACCTGCTCAGAGCACTCTTACCAGATCAGGCACTGTGGGTGAGATGTGGGAGAGGTCTAGTTTGAGAATCAAACTGGGGCTTAGACATGTGAGCACCTCATTAGCTGTGAGGAGGCATCAGTGGACAGCTGACTTTACTAGATTCCAAGGCCAAAAGGAACCATTGTGATCATCTAGTCTGACCTCCTGTATAACACAGGCCATAGAATCAACCCGAAAGAATTCCTAGAACAGATCTTTTAGAAAAAAAAAATCCAATCTTGATTTAAAATTGCTACTCTTGGAGACTACTGCACGACCCTTGTAACTGCATATACAGTACTATGTTAACACACACTTTTAGTTCCTGCCAGCGCAGTCTACACACATCAATTAGCATAGCATACAGTATGGAGGTATGTACTAAAATTTACACCCTACTAGTGCAGACTAAAGCACAGTGTAGAAAACCCTTATGTACCTAGAGGAATTTAGGTGCTAGGGTTGGGAGACAGCTGAGTGCTGGTTTTGAGAATGTCAGTGGTACCTGAATATTGGACTCACTCACTCAGATGTTAACTGAGTATGTACTTTTGTTAATCTAGCCCCTGATACCCAATATGCAGAGCTGGTAAAAATTAAACTAAACTAATCAAAAACATTTCCCCACCAAAACACTTGAAAAAGAATTGTCTTCGTCTGAACATTTTGTTGTAAAAGTTCTAAATGAAATTGGTTTAATCATACACCTTTAGTTTCAGTTTAGTTTTCAATTTTGTTAGACTTTTATTTCTCTCCCCTTTTAATATTTCTTTAAAAGAGAAGTGTAGAAAAGGAAGAGCAAAAAAAACCCTAAAAATCCAGAAACTTTTTTCAGTTTCTGAAATACCAAAACTAAGAATTTCAAAATGAAATTAAAAGGAAGTTTTTGATATGGACATTTTCACTGAGAGATTACAATTTTTGTCCAAATTTTTAACGAAGATGGTTTTGTTTGTTTGTTTGTTTTTTGAGGAGGTAAATAATGTTGATTTTTCTATCGCTTTTGCCTATGAGTTATCTAGCCCATGCACATGTCTGGATAATACTGTCCTCTATGCTATGATTTTTAGTGTTTTTGCAGCCCACCACTCAATGTATGCTACACCATCTCCTCTATGCCTGCTCTACAGAGGATACATGCTTGCTACGGCTGCTAGCCAGAGAATCTAACCCACTGGGAGCTCAAAATCATAGAATCATAGATTATTAGATTGGAAGGGACCTCAAGAGATCATCTAGTCCAACTCCCTGCTCAAAGCAGGACCAATCCCCAAATGGCCCCCTCAAGGATTTAACTAACAACCCTGGGTTTAGCAGGCCAGTGCTCAAACCACTGAGCTATCCCTCCCCTGTAGAAGTTCATGCCCTCCTTCGTTCTGGAGTTCCTGAATCTAGCTGCCACTGATGACCAAGGTGATTGTCTTTACACTTTGTCCAATCTAAACTTTTCACCTTAGGTATTACAATACTTTTCTCAGCAGACAATTCTACTTCATCATTGGTTTCCCCATCCCGCATATCTCATGCGCCCAAGACTAATGGGAATTTGAGATTCATGTGGAATGCAGAATCAAATCCTAGAACTTTTCCCTGATATTTGTCTTAAATTTCTCCTCTTCTTAATGTTACCTATTTCCTTTATCCCATCACACCATAATAAATAATTCCTGTTACTACTTGGAACAATTATGCAGCATGTCAAAAGGTCAGGTTCTACATATGGTTCAGATGACAGATGTGAATAAAGTTTTACTGGTGGCCTGTCATATAGGACTCTAGCTCTGGTGAGTCATCATCAGTATTATTGAAATTAACTTGCCATTCTCTGGTTTCAGACAATGGCATAAAGAGGTTTTCAGGGTCTGGCATTGTCAAGATCTCCTTCCCACTTTGAACTTTAGCGTCCAGAAAGTGTGGACCTGCATGTCTCTTCTAAGCTTAATTCCTAGCTTAGATCTGATAAAGCTGCTACCAACCAAAATATAGTGTTTAGTACACTTTCTATCCCCCCAAAACCTTCCCTGGGGAACCCTGAGATATACCCTGATCCAAACTCCTTGGATTCTAAAACAGAGAGGAAATAACCTTTCCCCTCACCCTTCTCTCCCCCTCCCAGACTCTCCCTGAGAGAGAGAGAGAGACACTAATCCCAACTCCTTGGATCCTAAAACAGAGACAAATTAACCTTTCCCCCCTCCTTCCCCCTCCCAGACTTTTCCTGAGAAGTACATTGATCCAAACTCCTTGGATCCAGAACAGAGAGGAATTAAGCTTTTCCTCCCCCTTCTCTCCTTTCCCCCACCAATCCCTGGTGAATTTAGACCCAGTCCCCTTGGGTCTTACACAAGAAAAAAAATCAATCAGGTTCTTAAAAAGAAAAGCTTTTAATTAAAGAAAGAAAAAGTAAAAATTATCTCTGTAAAATCAAGATGGAAAAATGTTTACAGGGTCTCAGCTGTACCTAGACCAGAGGGACTCCCCCTCCCAGCCTAAGAATAAGTTACAGCAAACAGAGGTGAAATATCCTTCCAGCAAAATACACATGTGCAAATAAAGAAAACAAAGATAAATCTAATCTGCTTTCTATCTATTACTTACTATCTTGAACCTGAGAGAGACTGTTTCAGTAAGATTGGAGAAATCTGGTTGCATGTCTGGCTTCTCTTAATCCCAAGAGAGAACAAAGAACAGAACAAACAGCACAAAAAACTTCCCTCCACCAAGATTTGAAAGTATCTTGTCTCCCAACTGGTCCTTTGGTCAGGTGTCAGCCAGGTTCACTGAGCTTGTTAACCCTTTACAGGTAAAAGAGACATTAACCCTTAACTATCTCTTTATGACAGGCATAAGCTATCAATTTTTGATTGAAACATGATTATTTTGGGCTCAAAATGCTTAGGAAAGGCATAAGTTTTAGTTCAGACATTGAAAAGCAATGAGTTATTTTGGGTGCACAACTTGATACCCAATTTCAGGAAATATCTAGCCTCTGAAAACATTATAATGTTTCAAATACAACATAGCTAGATCTATTATATGGAGCTACATAGAAGGGCTCAGCTGAGGCTCATCCCTCCGTGGGGATGTGGGGGATCCCACCGCCTCACAATAGATCAGTATGAGCCCAAGCCCTGGGTCAGGGCGGGGCAGCAAACAAACAGTCAGGAGCTCTGGCCCTTAGGCAGGGGCTGAGCCAAGAGTTCAAGGGATGCCCAGGCCCTGGGTCAGGGCAGAGCAGTAAACAAACCATCTGGAGGGAGGAGGGATAGCTCAGTGGTAGCTGGTGAGGGGTAGGCTGGCCTAGCCTGGCCAGTCCTCGTGTCAGCCTCAGCCTGCCAGCATGTCCCAATCTGGCCTCTCTGACGTTTGGCTTTCAAAGTGAGCTCTGCAGTTGGGCTTTTCTACTTTCACCCATGTGGGTGCTAGGGGAGACTCGTCCCTCCGTGGGGCTATGAGGGATCCCACCACCTTGCTACAAGCTACTATAAGGTGGGTGCATAGCTGGTCGGAAAATCGTTCCCAGAAAGTAGTTATCAGTGGTTCACAGTCATGCTGGAAGGGCATAATGACTGGGTTCCTGCAGGGATCAGTTCTTGGTCTGATTCTGTTCAATATCTTCATCAAATGATTTAGATAATGGCATAGAGAGTACATTTATAAAGTTTGTGGACAATATCAAGCTGGGAGAGGTTGCAAGTGCTTTGGAGAATAGGATTAAAATTCAAAATGGTCTGGACAAACTGGAGAAATGGTCTGATGTAAATAGGATGAAATTCAGTAAGGAGAAATGCAAAGTATTCCACTTAGGAAGAAACAATCAGTTGCACACATACAAAATAGGAAATGGCTGCCTAGGAAGAAGTACTGCAGAAAGGGATCTGGGGGTCAGAGTGGAGCACAAGCTAAATATGAGTCAACAGTGTAACACTGGTGTAAAAAATGCAAACATCATTCAGGAATGTATTAAACAGGAGTGTTGTAAGCAAGACTCAAGTAGTAATTCTTCTGCTCTACTCAGCACTGATTAGGCCTCAACTGGAGTATTGTGTCCAGCTCTGGGTGCCACATTTCAGGAAAGATGTGGACAAATTGAAGAAAGTCCAGAGAAGAGCAACAAAAATGTTTAAAGGTCTAGAAAACATGACCTATGAGGGAATATTGAAAAAAATGTTTTTGTTTAGTCTGGCAAATAGAAGACTGAGAGGGGGCATGATAACAGTTTTCAAGTACATAAAAGGTTATTAAAAGGAGGAGAGAGAAAAAATGTTCTTATTAACCTCTGAGAATAGGACAAGAAGCAATGGGCTTAAATTGCAGCAAGGGCAGTTTAAGTTGGACATTAGGAAAAATTTCCTAACTGTCAGGGTGGTTAAGCACTGGAATAAATTGCTGAGGGTGGTGTTGCAATCTCCATCATTGAGGATTTTTAAGAACAAGTTGGACAAACACCTGTCAGGGATGGTCTAGATAATACTTAGTCCTGCCTTGAGTGCAGGGGACTGGACTAGATGACCTCTTGAGGTCCCTTCCAGTCCTGTGAGTCTATGATTCTATAAATTGGGCACCCAAAATCACTAGAGACTTATGAAAATCTTGTAACAGAGAGCAGAACTTGCCCCAGATCTTCAAAATCAAGTAATATTCAAAAACATAGGTTAGAGATCATGTCACAAACTGCCTTCTAATACTGCAACGATACAAAGTGAACTGCAAATACTCCTTCTAAAAGACTGTAAAATAATGCAACTGCCCCTCAATAAGACACTTTTCTTAATGGAAGGGTATTCACCAGGACCCCTGTACTCCCACGTCAGCTAAAACCAGCTAAATGTTATGTGCTTTATGCAAAGAAAATGGTTTAAAGACACACCATGATTTTTTGAATTAGCGTGATCAGAAAGTTAGAATTTCCACTCCTCTAGTTTGACTTTTGATTAAAGCCACACATTTCTAATCTTAACCTTGCCTTTTGACATTTCCAATTAGCCTAGCCGAACAAATTATATAAAACTGCCTCTCTAACCATACATAGATTCTGTGAAGACGAAAAGCAAGATAATACTATTAATTTCCGTGTGTGAAAGGTCCTAATATAAATGTAGTCTCTTCTCTCTGTATTGCTTTATAAACCAGGGTTCATTTTTCAGACATGCTGAAATGTGAGATGATGGAATCGCTGACCTACTTACCACTAGCTGAAAATGTTCTTTTTACTTTTTTAAACTTTGGGCACTTTGTTAAAATAAACAGAATTCAGGGGTTGTTTTAAATAAAAAAGTAATTATTAGGTCTAAGCCTGTTATGAATAGAGGGTCCCAGAGGTCCTTCTGTATTTGTACAAGTAACTTCTGAAAATAACTGGGATTTAATAACTTAGATGGGCAAACAGGCAGTATAACAGGTGAATAATGGTGTAGCTAACATATCCATATATTCCAGATGTATTAAGCATTTGAAAAAGTCCTCAAGTAAAAAAAAAAAAAATAGTACATCACAACCGCTAGGGGTTAAAAAAAATTCTAAGGACTTAATCTTATAAAACCTTACTCATGAGAGGTGGCCCTACTCAATGTGTAGCATCATTGGGCTCAATTGATTTTGGCCCTACACCTTGTGTAACCAGACAGGTCCCTCACCAGTGGAGAAAGGGTTAAAAAGATCCTATGGGCCGGGCTAACCCCTCCCCACTATACCTGCAGCCAATGCTAACCCTAGAGGGAGAATAAAAGGAGAGAATCTGGCTCAGTTTGTTGGGGATGCACTTGGCATAAACCAGATAACTCGAGAGGATGGAAGGCCATGAGAGCCGATGAAGTCCTCTTGCTCTGAGCCATAGTGTACCAGCTCTCCTCCAGACTCCATGTTGGACCCCAGGTTGCCCTTGTTGGGAGGGGTTACTCCTACAGTTACTAGGCAGACTTGGCCCTGGTCGGGAAACTGGATGGTTACTAGGCAGACTTAGCCCTGGGTGGGAACAGTGTGAGTGACAGCTAATATTGTAACATGTAATAGTTTGGGGTTCTAGTATAAATAGTGAGGTAAGCTGTTTGTTTGGCACGCTTGATCTGAGTCCTGCTTGGCTCCAGGTGTCTATTTGTGATCACAAATAAAGTTTGTTTACTTCTCCACCCTGGTGTGTTCTATTGGTTGCGAAGCACACCGGGCAACGAACCCAACCGTTGCCACCCTCGGGCACTGTGTGCCGGCAACAAGTTCAGGACTGACTGCTGAGGAAGCTGGGTGAAGTGCGCTCTCTCTCTCTCTGTGAAGGGGGCTTTTCAGGTGAAGAAAAAGGACTGACAGCCAGGGCAGCCACTGGGAGAAAAGCACTGAGCCCCAGGAGACAGCAACACTCAACTAGGAACTGTTTACAAGACTGGGGATGACCCAGTGGTGGGTTGAGTTTACTTTATTGCTTGGAAACGTTTTGAGGCTAAGCTCCTTCAGCCCTGACCCACCCCTCAATGAGGTTAAGACTGTAGAAACACCCAGTGGACATAGGGGACAGAGACTCTCCCCACCATTCCCTTCAGTGAGTCTTGTAGCCACATCAGGATGCCAGGCAGGTCCACTTCTACCACACCTTTACACTGGAGTTATGCCACCTCTGTGTCTTCCCAATTGTGGGCATGGCCACAGACTCTTGTGCAATATGGATAGTCTTGAGGGCCCATCCAAATTACGTCAGCACCGTTCAGAATCTCCCAAGGGTCTGTGGCCCTCCCATGCCTACCCTACTCCCGCATCCCCATGCCTCTCCTGCACCCAGCTTGCAAGGGGGTCCTCAAAAGACAGCCTTATGGATGTCTTCCACAATGCCTGGATTAGAGAGATCTTCCCTCAGCAAGATACAAGGACTTTAGAACCTCTTTATGTTGCTCTGACCTTTTTACCTAGCATAAAGGGCCCAGAATGGGCACACAAATCTCTCCAAAGTGCTTAAGTCAGTAAAGGAATGCTTTCGCCTTCTCTTATGTTCCCCTTCTTACAGTCTCTTCTATTTATGTTGTCCTATTTTTTCTCTCTCATCTCAAACAAATTTGGGAGCATTTTTGTTCAGATACTAAACTCCCAATCTCTGCTTTTCAGGTACTTGGAATTTCTGATTATCTACCATAACACTCACTATAGCTAGAAATTACTTCTAGTACAGCTCATTCCTACAGTATTTCAGATTTTTATATATATATGTGATGTATCCCTGGTAAATATAATGTCTATTTACCTGGAACACTCTCCTCTCCATGTAAACATATATATTTATTTTTCAGGTGGGTTTGATAAGACCTGAAAACAAACTAGAATGCATTCATTCAAAATTAAATGTTTCCCCATTCTGTGCTTCAAAAAGAGTACATTTATCTTCACTTAATGGAGGCAGAAATTACTTTTCAAATTGTTATTGAAACTAATGACTAATTTTATACAATTCATCGTACTATTTCTTCTTGCTCTAATGAGCAAAGAAGTGCACATACTTGTGTTTACTGTATTGAAGTTCATGAGAGGATTAGCAACAAAATATTTTCTCCAAAAGTGGAAGAAATGTGTAATTCCTTTACTGAAAACTGCTTTGAGATTCTTAAACAGTAATAAGGAAGTGTTGGTCAAACATTAACTGATAGATATTAAAACCATGGGGAAAGAGTTGCCAGTGAAGAAGCTTACACATCAGAGGCCTGATTCACCTGTTACTCCTTTGAATCACGCCCTAGATGCAAGGCAGTCACAAACATCAGTGTAACTTGAACTGATTTGATATTCAGCGGGCATGAAAAAGTATCGTTTACATTAGAATGGTGTTCCAGAAGGACCAGTTTCAACATTGTCTTAAGGCGGTACAATTCCCATTGGAATAAACAGGAACTGCAGCCCTGAAACTGCTGCAGGCATAAACAAACGCAGGAGGGGTCTCCTTTTCTTACACTTAGTTCCATTCTATTCAGGTTCTTATATAGCACTCATCACTGTAGTGTCTGAGTGCATTCCAGCAGCACATTAAGCAAGGTGACTACACATTTCTTTGTTCTCTCACCCTTTCCCCAGGAGGAGAAGCATGTTCAATGGAGTGTCTTATTTTGGTAGGGTCTTTTGTTGTTGTTTTTAATATACCCGTTGCTATGTGTTTATATTAGAGAAGGCAAGGTCAAAGAAACGGGCCTTGCATTTGCTTTTCTTGCACTACCAGAAGACAAACTGCTCATTCTACATCCCCATTTAATGCCAAATCACTGCTTTGCCACGTACACCTGTTTTATTACACTCTTACAAATGCCATGTAATTTAAATCACAATCTGCATCACCACTGAACTTGGACATGACACTTCTATGGGCATTGCAACTGTTTTCTCTGGGCTGCACGTCACCTCTGGTTTACACAGATGCTGTGTCAGTCTGCCCCTACCGTATTCCTGGCAGGTACGATTCCCGCATATAATTAGATACACAATACACTGTAGCCAACAACTTAAAACAATTAAAAGCTATTTTCTGCAATTACAGCCTATGGTAAAGTTTTCATGGGGATTTATCTATATGGAAAGTTTTAAAAGCTGGTAACAAGCCATTTTTAAACTAGAGAAACAAAGAAACATTGGCCATAAATCAGAAGTACTAAGTAATGTATTTAATTGTGTGTTACTCAAAGATGGGTTGAGTAACACACAATTAAATACATTTGAAATTCTTCAAATTTTCCTTAGCCTTCAGAGTAAACCCGTTACGGTGTACGGGGGTGGGACTGGTCTAAAAATAGGGCTTTAATTAATAATAAATAATGCCTATTTCTTATATAGTACTTTTCTTGGGAAGCACTTCACAATCTTTAATGCATTTAACCTCAGAGGCTGAAAAAAAGAGGGCATGTTTAGTCTTGAGAACAAAAGACTGAGTGAGGCAAGGGCTGATAAGTCTTCAGATTGGTTAAGGGCTGTTACAGAGAGGATGGTGATCAATTGTTCTCCACATTCACTGGAGGTAGGACAAGCTTAAAGCTGCAGCAAGGAAGATTCAGGTTAGATATAAAGGAAAAAGTTTGTAACTATAATGGTAATTAAGCCCCTGAATAAGCTTCCAAGGGAGGATGTGGAATCCTTGTCATTGGAGGTTTTTAAGAACAGGCAGGACAGACACCAGCCAGGGATGGTTTAGGTTTACTTGGTCCTGCCTCAGAGCAGAAGGCTGGAATCGATGACTTCTTGAGGTCCCTCCTGTGACACCCCAGCACCCCAATATTCATCCCTGTCATGTAATTAGGATATGTTTTGTACAAAGTGTGCCTTGTGAGGTATCATCCTAAAAGTCTTGATCTGCTAGACATTAATATATTGTTGGATTGGATGTGCTATTGTCATATGTGAAGTTATGAAGTTTGGCTATGTATGTGTTACTGAAACATGCTGTGGGTGACGCAGATCACTATCTATCGCCTCAGACAGGCGGCTCCCCCGTCATCCTCCATAGTGCGGGAACCTCCGCAGGGATTAGAGCCCAGCATCGAAACCGGCACCGAGGCTGACATCAAGGCCAGGACTAGGACCAGTACCACCCCTGCCATCGCACAGGAAATATCACTATGTGAAGACCCCTGCAAGTTGGAGGGTCAAGAGGACCCAGTGCCACAAAGGGCATCATCCTTTCCCTCCCTGGACGAGGCAGCAGAGGGCTTATCTGCCACATTTCCGTCTATGGACAATAGAGCCCACCAAGAGCTACAGAAGGGTACCACTAAATCTGTGTCTCCAGGTGGAGGTGGTGTCAGAAGAAGCAGATCCCATGATGGGTCCTTCAAAGGCGCCCTTACCCTTATGAAGACCATCCAGAATACCACCAAAACCCTATGGCAAACTCCCATATCCATCCCCCCCATGGCCAAGGGTGTGGAAAGGAAGTACTTTGTACCCTTCAAGAGGTATGAATACCTATTCAACCACCCTCAGCCAGGCACACTGGTTGTGGCAGTGGCAAACGCAAAAGAAAGACGAGGGCAGCAGAGTCCTACATCCAAATTTAAAGAGGCAAAAAAGCTGGATCTCTTTGGCCATAAGGTCTTTTCCGCCAGGGAGCTCCAATTTCAGATTGCCAATCAACAAGTAGTCCTCAGCTGCTATAGTTGTAATTCTTTGAACACTTTGTCCAAGTTTAAGGAGTTATTCTCAGCTGACACACACTCTGATTTTTGGAGGCATCCTCAAGGAGGGCAAGGCTATTGCAAGGACCCCTGTGAAAGCTGCACTGGACTCAGCAGATGTCCACATGATGTTCACCGTGATAGCCATGTGAAGGAGCTGGTGGCTGCATATTTCGGGCCTCCCACATGAGGTCCAACAAACAATTCAGGATGTGTCCTTCAATAGGCTCCATAGTCTCAAATACTCAAGAACAACATTAAAATCCCTGGGGCTCCATACATTAGCCCCACAAAGAAAGCATGTTAAGCCTCAGCCGCCACCACAATTCTACCCAGAAAAAGATTATAGAGCTCGGCGAGGCAGTCTTCAGCTCCCAAGCAAATTTTGAAGGTGTGCCTGGAGGTGATGCACCAGTCACAATCCCAGATCCTTCTTCCTGTTTTGTGAATCATCTACCCATTTCTACCAGGCCTGGGCCCAGATCACCCACACCAATGGGTCTTACGCAGTAGAATTTGGATATTCTGTTCAATTCTGTTCCCCTCCTCCCTCTCACCCCCCTTTCCCATCCCTCTTCATGGACCCTTCTCACAAGCAACTTCTCATACAGAAAGAGCAAGCACTCCTAGAAGCTGGAGCAGTACAGGAGGTCCCTCGGGAGTTTCTCAGGAGAAAGGGTTTCTATTCCTGATATTTCCTAATCCCAAAAGCCAAAGGTGGGTTAAAACGCATTTTGGACCTGTGGAACCTCAACAAATTCATGAAAAAGCTGAAGTTACACATGGTCTCTCTGGCTTCCATTATTCCCTCCCTGGATCTGGGGAACTGGTACGCCACCTTCGACTTCAAAGACGCATACTTTCACGTGTTCATCTTGCTGTCCAACAGGTGGTTTCTCCACTTTGTGGTCAACAACGCGCATTGTCAGTTCACAGTTCTCCCCTTCAGGTTATTTGTGGTCCCTCAGGTGTTCACCAAATGCACGTCAATTGTAGCCGCATTCCTGAGGAGGCAACATGTACAAGTTTTCCTGTATCTAGATGACTGCCCTGTCGAGGGCTGTATCAAACCCCAGGTGGAACAGCACATTAACCTCATACGATTGACTTTCAAAGAGCTCAGGCTAATACTGAACGTGCCGAAATCAACTCTAACCACTACCCAGAGAATAGAGCCCATCAGAGCTCTCTTAGATTCAGGTCAAGCCAAAGCATTCCTTCCGGAGTCCTGTTTTCTGACTATAGACACCATCATAGAGGTCCTAATACGATACCCCATGACTATGGCTCAAGGTTGCCGAAAATGGCTCGGTCACATGGCTTCTTGTACGTATACAATACAGCATGTGAGATTTTGACTCCAGCCTTTGCAGGCCATCCTGAGACCACCTAGACAAGTTTGTTACACTTCCTTCTCCGGTTATCGAGTCTCTCCTGTGGTGCTCAACCCACAAGTGGTGTGCGCGGGAGTGTCCTTCTCCAGGCCCCAACCCTTGATGTCTCTAGTCACGGATGAGTCGGCAATGGGAAGGGGGTGCACTTAGGAGGACTCAGGGCCTCTGGTTCCAGGCAGAACTTTCGCTGCACATCAATGTCAGGGAGCTAAGAGTGGTCTGCCTTGCTTGCCAAATGTTCCAGGCCCATCTGGAAGACAGAAGTGTATCTGTGTTGACTGACAACATAGCAGCGATGTTCTATATAAACACACAGGATGGTGCTCGCTCCTCTCACCTGTGCTGGGAAGCCCTCAAGCTGTGGCACTTCTGCATCACCCATTCGCTACATTTAGAGGCATAGTACCTTCCAGGCTCTCAGAATGAACTGGCCGATCATCACAGCAGGTCATTTCACAATCACAAGTGGTCCCTCTGCCCAGATGTTGTGATCAACATCTTCCAGCAGTGGGGGTTTTCCCAAATAGATTTGTTTGCAACAAAATACAACAGGAAGCATCACCAGCTTTCCTACTTCCTGAATAACAGAACTGTATATGTACTTCCTTACATTATATATGTACGTTTATATTAACATTTACATTCTATAAGCAAGTTAACATTAACTTCCTGGACATCCCAAGGGTTGGTCTCAAATTCACAAATTTGATTGGTCCCTGATTTCATTTCTCCATTGAGAGTTTTGGGAGCTAAAAGTTATGCTATTTCTGCAACAGAAAATACTTATTCCTTTCATTCCTCACTACCTTAAGTGTTGTCACCTCCCATGGTTTTATTGCAAGTCTCATGTTATTTTTTATGTTTCTTAGCATCCCAGCTGCTGAAATGAAAATGTCAGCTTTTATTTTTTGAAGAAAAAGTTCCTGGCCCTCATGGTTGTGGAGACACCTTGAAAAATCTGAATGCAAAGGCCTCAATAAAATAGAAGGCAAATACAAAGAACCACAAATTCAATCTCATGAATTTTGGGGCTCTGACTCATGATTTTATAATACTTTGGGCTGCTACTTTCATAAATGCATATTAAAAAAAACTTGCAATGTCTTAATTTCTTCCCCATACACACACACCCACACCAAATCTCTATATATATTTGGGCAGATCAGTAACAACAGAATAAAGGAATGTCCTGTTGGGAAATATACACATACACCTGGTATGAATGACGTGTGCTTGAAATGAATGTGTGCATTGCAAGTTAGCAACCAAAGCGAGGACTTAAGGTTAAGGACTATTAAAACTCCTTGTGCAAAAACAATCTTATGTTCCGAGAAAAATATGAAAAATCATCAGAAAAGGAAACACCACTAAGTGGACTGATGTAAAATTGTATATGACTTGGAGGAAATGGCACGCCTTGGATCATGGTGGCCCGCCCAAGATTGTCTCTTTAAAATTGTGCGGGTAAAAGGCCTAGTAAACAATGGAATGAGCTATAAGTGGATGCCTATGATTTCTGCAAATCAGAGTAGTCTATTGATCCAGAGTCCCGTGTGGTTATAGATGTGTTTTTGCCAGCTCCCGGCATTCTATGATCTTATCCTGAAGGAAGAAACCTCGACTAGCCAAGGTTTCTAACCATTAGAGGAGTGAAGTTCTGAAACAGCCTTCCAAGGGGAGTAGTGGTGACAAAAGCCATATCTGGCTTCAAGACTAAACTTGATAAGTTTATGGAGAGGATGGTATGATGGGATAGCTTAATTTTGGCAATTAACTGATCTTTGACTATTAGCAGTAAATATGCCCAAAGGTCTGTGGTGAGATGTTAGATGGGGTCGGATCTGAGTTACTTCAGAGAATTCTTTCCTTTTTGTCTGGCTGGTGAGTCTTGCCCACATGCTCAGGATTTAGCTGATCGCCATATTTAGGGTCAGAAAGGAATTTTCCTCCAGGGCAGATTGGCAGAAACCCTGGGGGCGTTTCACCTTCCTCTGCAGTGTGGTGCACAGGTCACTTGCTGGAAGGGTCTCTGCACCTTGAAGTCTTTAAACCATGATTTGAAGACTTCAATGGCTCAGACACAGGTTTGATACAAGAGTGGGTGGGTGAGATTCTGTGGCCTCAGTGGCGTAGCCAGGTTCTAACATCAGGGCGAGCGAACACATAAAAAAAGGTGCCACTTGACCTATCAAATTACACCTCTACCTCGATATAACGCGACCTGATATAACACGAATTCGGATATAACAGGGCAAAGCAGTGCTCCGTGGGACGGTGCACGCACCTGGGGGACAGCCTCTCTCATCTCTCCTGAGGGGGTTGCTCTGCAAGCTGTGGCCCCTGGAAGCAGGCAGCACAGAGGAGCGGGGGGTGGGGGGGTAGGCACAGTCCCCTGCAGAAGACAGATAATTTGACAGAGGTGGGCAGGGTCTGTTGGGGGTTTGCAAAGGGGAGAGAGGGTGGGGGGGCTGCACTAGGAGACTCTCCAATGCAGCACCTAGCCACGCTGGCTCTGTGCATCATGACGCCACTCGGGAAAAGGAGGCAGCAAGAGAGAGAGGCCGAGAAGGAGTGCCCTTCCCCTCCCAGCTGGATCTGTGAGTCCCTGATCTCACAGAGTCTCACTGCTGCAGGCACCCAGCCCCCAAGTACTGGGCTGCAGTGCAAGCTAGAGGGGCTGATACAGAGAAGTCAGGACCAGTCAGAGCACTTCTCATGTCATTATGAAAACTCACTCCTGGAAAGCTGGGTGAGGTAATATGGGTGGGGAGTAATATATCAAGGTGGATGAGGTAATATATTTTATTGGACCAGCTTCTGTCGGTGAGAGAGACAAGCTTTTGAGCTTTCATAGAACTCTTCTTCAGGAAGAAGGAAGAACTCCATGAAAGCTCCAAAGCTTGTCTCTCTCTCACCAACAGAAGTTGCTCCAATAAAAGATATTACCTCACCCACCTTGTGGCTCTAATTTCCTGGGAACAACAGGGCTACACCAACCCAGCCTACAAAAATGCAAGATTCACATGAACAGCACAGAGTGACATCATCACACCCAGGGCCGGCTTTAATATGAAAGTGCAAATCAGTTAATTAATATATGATGCAATGTATGTAATATATAATTTTGTTATTATTTATATAGTCATGGAAAGTAAATAATGCATGGAAGAAATGAAAGGGTTTTGGGGTTTTTTTAAGTTTTTTTTGTTTTAGTCATCCCTGCCGGGGCCCCATCAAAACTGTTCGAATTGGGCCCCGCTCTTCCTAAAGCCGGCCCTGATCACACCAGGACACTATTTTCATGATTCATCTTAGCATAATGTCATCACCACACCAAGGAAGCAGCACTATCAGCACAAAGAAATAAATAAAGCCACATGTGCATGCCAAAAATTCACAGTACAAGCACACTGGGATCCACACGGCAGGATAGTAGTGTCAGTTTAGCTCTCAGTCTTTGAGTCCATCCCCATTAAACTAAGTCCAAAGTCTCAGCTAAACACAAGGGCACCTGTAAATACTGCCTAAACACAAGGGCACCTGTACTAACAGCAGGATCTACACTGGCACAATAGGAGGAGTTGCAAGTCAGGGCACTAATTCCCAATCCCAGTGCAAGGCAATATGAGAACCAGGCACCAGGTCTTTAGAACTAGAATTTGTACTCACAGGAGAGTGGGATGAAATTAGAGAAGTTACAGAAGGCAACTCCCAAGAAACAAGGTATTGACCAAATGGCTGGGTGGATGTTAAACAACCATCACCAGCCATTGTGTGCAGCAAGTGAATGACTATTAGTAACTTAATGACCACCATCTCCAGAGAATTACTCGACCCTGGGACTCAACAATGCTTCCCCCTCCTCCCAACATGATCACAAGCCCTTCCCTTAGGAGACAATTCAGGTTTCCCCTGATAGGAGAAGGAAAAATCAGGCTACCTCTCCCTGCTGCCCAACATGGTGCCTGGACTTGTGTTTGCCAGAGCACATGGACTAAACTGAAACACATACTACAACAGCAGATAGTTCGTTCCAGCCTTCCCTTGGGAGACAATTCCATCCACACCCCCAAGGCAGAGATTGTACTGCTATGAAGATTTCCCCTGATAGTCTCAGTTTTCCTCTCCTACCCCCACACCCCATCCCTTCCCCACTGCCTCTTCCCTTCCACCTCTGACCCCCTAAGAGGCAGTCACCCAGATGCCAGGGAGGGGGAACCAAACACACAACATGGCCATTGCCTGAGAGGCAGGCATCTCTGCCTGGGCAGGGAGAGCAAGCAGCAACACCACATCCCACAGGAGACCAGGAGATGTGCCTCCCCCCGCCCACCAATGCCTGTCCTGGTCCAGCTGCCCAGGTGCAGGGGATGTTTTTGGAGATGCCTCTGGCTAAGCCTCCTGCCCCCCACTATGCAGATGGCCATCCCACCAGCAGCCAGGTGTTGGCTCTCAGCCACCTGGAGGGTTTCCAGTCCCCCCTCAAGCCACCCTCACCACAAGAAAGACTCCCTTTGAAATACACTTACCAGCTGTTGCTACTGGCTGCCTTTAGTTGGGTGAGAAGTTAGGAGCTGCTGCTGCAGAGCCAGAGAAAACACACCTGCCAGAGTGCCACAAGAAGCAGGTAGAGTCCCTCAGCTGCTCAGCCCCTTGCTCCAGGAGCAGTTTCCCCTCACTGATTAGCTGGTTTTTGGTCACCAGCCAAACAGCGAGCACTCACACTCCTCTACCTAGCTACCCTACTGCCCCCACCCCTGCCAAACAGCTGATGGCTCGTGGGCCCCCATGGGCCCCATAAACAGTTGGGTGGGAGGGTGGGTGGTGGGTGGGTGGGTGCCCCTTCCCACTATAGGGGCATGCCCTGACCAACCCCTTCTTCCCCAAGGCCCCAGCCTCTCCTCCTCCCAAGGAGTCCAGCTTACTGGAGCTCAGTTCTTTCCCCCTCCCCTGCCCTCCACTCACTGATTAGCTGTCTGTCTCCCTCCTGCTAGGAGACAGCTAATCGGTGAGGCAGGGAGGGGGCAGGGTTTATGCAGCACACTAGGGGAAGCCAGAAAAGCCTGCCTGCAAGAGCCCAGCTTGCTGAAGCTCAGTTCTTCCCCTCCCCTCCCCTCCCTGCTGTGGGATCAGCGGTCTCCTTCCGGCTGGGAGACACAGCTGATCAGTAGGCAGGGCTGCCTCCAGGCCACAGCGCGCCAAGTGCGTGCTTGGGGCGGCACGCCGCAGGGGGCGCTCTGCCAGTTGCTGGGAGGGCGGCAGGCGGCTCCGGTGGAGCTGCCGCCGGCGTGGCTGAGGATGGTCTGCTGGTCCGGCAGCTCCAGTGGACCTCCCGCAGACACGCCTGCGGCAGCTCCACCAGAGCCACGGAACCAGCTGACCATCCGCAGAAATGCCTGCGGGAGGTCCAAGGGAGCTGCGGGACCGGCAAGCAGCAGAGCGCCCCCTGTGGTGTGCCGCAGTGCTTGAGGCGGCGAAATTGCTAGAGCCGGCCCTGTCAGTAGGGGGAGGGTATGTAGCACACTGCGGGAAGCAGGGCAGGCCAAGCTTCAGAGTGGAGCATGGCCCCCCCCGGCACCATTGTAACCCCACCTAAGGCACGGCTTTTTTGAAAACGTACTGAGGGGAAGCAGCTGCTTCCCCTGCACCCCACTAGCTACCCTGTCGTGTGGCCTGAGTTGTGCAGGAGGTCAGACTAGATGATCATAATGGTCTCTTCTGACCTTAAAGTCTATGATTCTATGTAACACAACATGGTGCATTATCGAAACAAGGAATACGAAGTGTGGAACTCCAATTAAAACAAGTCCAAGCCTTAAAAGTGTGTCTAAATGTAAATCTATTTGGTGTGTCTAAAATTAACAATAAAACCATACTAGCAGTACAATGTATACAATATCAGAGGGGTAGCCTTGTTAGTCTGGAACTGTAAAAGCAGCAAAGAGTCTTGTGGCACCTTATAAAGTAACAGACATATTGGAGCATGAGTTTTTGTGGGTGAATACTTCTGTTAGTTTATAAGGTGCCACAGGACTGTTCAATGTGTACAATGTATACAAATGCAAACTTATAAAATACAATACATTAAAAAATGGTTAATATGTTAAGTCATGAGCAATGGCCTTCTAATGGTTCAAAAATCCTCATACATATATATACACACACATAATTGTTGATTTTATACAAATTTTAATTAAAATTAAGCTACTCAGAGGAAAGTAAAAAGGAAAAACAAACACACAGACACACACACACACACAGCAACAACACCTGTTGCAGAAATGATTAATAAAAAGTTATGGCAAATAAAATTAAGCAAAACACAATTAAAAAATATAAATTAATAAAATAAACGAAGCATTGTGAAAACGAAGTAAATGACCACAACTAACTTGGTCCCTAAAGAAATGTCATTTAAACCATTCAAGCGCACTATGGCACAAAAGTGTTTAATTTAGGCAATAGGTGTATCTGTATGGTAACCACTAAAAAAACATGTATTTTAAAAAAGTGTAACAAAAAAAGGCCCAATTAAGTCATGTAAATGTAATGTAACAAAGGTCATTATTAATAAAATTCTTTACCAAGGTCCTCTATTTAAAAAAAAATTGTTTAAAAAACAAAAAAATGTAAACTGGCCCTTCGATTTAAAAATATATTGGACACAACAACAAAAAAATTCAGGCAATATGCAAAAAATGTATTTAAGTTTGCTCAGCTAAAAAACAAACATACATTTGGATTCACAATGGTCAAATATTAAAATGAGGGGGAGGGGAAGCATTGGAATTTTTTTTTTAAATGGTCTCCTAGCGTCATAGCTCTTCTACATTTAATGCTATATCCTATTGTAATATTACTTGCATTACTAATTTTGTTAACCTTTATTATGCTATGCTCATACTGCCAAAGTAAAAAAAACAAAAAGTTTTAAAGCAAGTAAAATCTAAAATTAAATTGCTTGCAACATTATAAAATAATACAATAATTAACATCATTAATCATGTATCAAGAGGGCGGAATGCATATTATATTAATGTACATTGTGATTCATATATCCATGTAATATGTTATAGGTCATTGAGGCCTGGTAGGAGCGACACATGCTTGACATCAAATGCGTGCATTGCAAGTTAGCAACCGAAGCAAGGACTTAATGTCAAGGACTATTAGAACTCTTTGTGCAAACACAATCTTGTGTTTCGAGAAAAATACGAAAAATCATCAAAAAAGGAAACATCAAATGAACTAATGTAAAATTGCATAAAAATTAAAGACAATGGCATGCCTTAAATCATGGCGGCCCACCCAAAATTGTCTCTTTAAAATTGTGCAGGTAAAAGGCCTAGAAAACAGAGGCAAAGAACCAATGATGCGACAAAATGAACTATAAATAAATGCCTATAATTTCTGCAAATCAATGTCATTTATTAATCCAGAGTCCCGTGTGACTATATATGTGGTTTTGCCGGTTCCCTATATCTTATGATGTTATCCAAGCAAAGAAACTTGGACTGGCCATCGGGACCATTCTCACCTTGAACTCTGGTATAGTATGTTTGGGATGTAAATGTAAAGTAAGGAAGATTTGTTTTATAATCAATAAAAAGCATTTAAAGTATGGTGTACCAATACTGTGTTCGATATCTGCTTTCTCCCCATCCCATAGGAAAACCTCTATTTCAGTCTAGCAGTCCAACTGATTAGCTTAACCTTCAGCCCCATTAAATGGTGCTCTTCCACAGGCTTTATGAATCAATTATGAAACCCTAACAAAGCTAGCCAAGGAAGAATCTTTGAAAGCCTTAACAGCTTAAATACAGTCTGCCTTGATATTAGCCTTGTAAAGCTATTAAACTCCTGCCTGAATTGCATTAGCATCATGCAAGTCTGCTGCTAATCTTGTAACCACTGTACATTTTGCCTTCTGTTTATAAGGTTTTTTTGTTTTGTTTTGTTTTTTAAGACTAATGAAAACGCTGCAGTCTCATTTGACTTTCAGGCATGCAAAAATGTTAGGAGAAAGAAAATGCTAGGTGCTCCGTCAATGAAATGAAGAAACAGGAGAGGAAGAAAGTAGTTTTACCCATTTCCTCGACAACATGCTCATTCACTTGGTTTAAAATGCACAACTCCATTACATTATATTCCTTTTTATAACAGGAAGGTAAAGTTAGATTTAAAATGTACTGTTGCTACTAGCTGTGGGTTGTGCGCAAAACAGCCTAGGCCACAGCCTTCTGCTAACAGGGCCCAATCTAAAGCCCACAGGAGTTAATGAAAAGCTTCCAAATGACTTCAGTGGATTTTGGATTAGACCATTGTTTATACTGACCTAATGTCCCTTTGTCCAGAAGGAGACTAAAGCACTACACCATTTACAGGTCAGATTGCCAACTGCACCTTCCTATGCTGGCCACACCCGAAACAGAGACAGAGGGCAAGAGAGTGTGTTCCCATTGCTTCCCTCCCAAGATGTTCCACCAGGGAAGGGGCAGCTTTAAATCCACAAGACCTCCATATGGGCTGCTGGGGTGGAAGCGGCAGCGGGGTTGTTGATATCAACTCCTCATGTCCAAAACTATGCTCCCTCCCCAGCCGGTGCCACCCTTTCGGAGGGGCTCTCCTGAGTCCTTGCAAGATGCTTTGCAGAGGAACCGTACTAACCTTCTTGAAGGACAGGTCCTGCTGCTTGGCACTCTGCACTCAGGTCCAGGTCAGCTTTCTCCAGCCAAAACTTCATGCTGTATTTGGTCATATTTTATATAAACAATAGCCATCCCATTAGCAGCTGGTGAAACACCATCACCGCTGTAGTGCAGCGTGGCCACGTGCTGACCACCACCCAATAGTTCCGGGTAGGAAATGGAGAATTCTCATATCCAGCAAACTATAGGGACGCTTTTACATAGGTGATTTTGATTTTATTCCACCATTCCTGGCTCAATTTTGCAGCCTTTTGAGATTCAGCAAGCTCAAATGAAATTCAGAGAAGCATCTGAGTTTCCAGTTGCTTATCTGAACTTCCTTTCAGTCATTACTTTATATTTCATGTCTTTGAGTACAAACTGCTCATTCCTGTGTGCAGTAACCAGGAGGGTTGTTTTATTCACATTTTCACCTATCCTAGAAATGGTTCCATATTGAATCTGGCTCTGCATCTCACACAAACACACCATGACGTTTGGGATCAGATTAAAACCTCAGAACTGGAGCCCATCTCTTTAACAGGCCAAACCCAAACACGGTCTCTAAATGCCCCTGAGCTTCAGGAGAAGTTCAGATCTGGATCTAAACCCAGATTTGTACTTGGATGCTCTCTCACTTACTGTTTTCCCCAATCTGAACAAATGAACCCAGCTCTTATCAGGTCACTTTCCTATGAATTTCTCACCTGTTTGCTCTACGATTGTTGCAGTCAGTTTATGGGGAATCCTGGATGGAAGTTTCAACCCTGCTCGTATCTGGTAGTATCTAGAGAGAGGATTTTAAAAAGAAATGATGTTATACAGATGACTACTCCATTCAATATGAGAAAAGTAGTAAGAACAGACAATGGATATTTACGCTAGTTCAGAGAGCAAACATGCAGCTATGATATTAAGGAGAGCAGGTGGATTGGACTGTTAAATATTATGGCCCTGATTCTCCACTCATTCACATAAGCTTTATACAAGTTTAATTCCATTGACTTCAAGGGAATTACTCCTGATTTACACGAATGTGAGAGGAGGAGTAAACCCAATATGCGTTTAATATGAAGAGCCGTGACAAGAAAAGCTTGCTTCGAGAAAAGAGTAGTCCATGATGCAATGCAACACGATCAAACAGGATGCACTGGAAAGTTAACACAAGTGAAAACACAAAAGAAATGTTTGTACATTATCCAACCCCTCTCCCCCTCAGTTAACATGCTTTTATTCATATTATGATTATTATTAACAAGGCAATTCTATACGTACTTACATTAATCAGGTCTAGGCCCACTTGCATTGTAGTTATTTGCTATCAGTAGGCCAAATCTTATGCTACACACAGAGGCTCTGATTTTCGTTTTTCTCAGTGGATGCTCTCCCACCTTCCATGTATGTGCTCCTGCCCCCAACTGGTGGCTTGTGAATGCTGAGCAACCCTTGGGTTTTTTTTTCAGTAGGTGCTTGAGCCCCGGAGCACCAACGGAGTCAGCACTTATTGTTACATGTATCAGGACAGTACCTGGCCACAGAATGTGAGAGAACAGCAATGGAAATTTTGCTTGAGTGAGAGTTAAGTGCACTGCAGGACTCTGAAGAAAATTTGTATATATCTGCATAAAGCTTTCATATATAAATATAGAGGTATATTCCCCAACAGAAATCTTCATTAGCCAAGAGTAATAGGCACCATAGTCCAATTAACAGCATCCTGCCATGTAATTCAGGATATCTGGGTTCTGTTCACAATCTGCTGTGTACCTTGATGGAGTCAATTCACTTGTGAGTGTGTCTGTGTTTCTTCTACTCTTTGCCTGTTCTATTTACATTATGAATTCTTTGGGGCAGGTATTGTAGGACTGATCCCAACTTTTATGATAGGGGTCCATAAAATCATGAATGGTGTGGGAAAAGTGAATAGGGATGTGTCACTTATTCCTTTACATATGACAAGAATTAGGCATCACCCGATGAAATTAACAGACAACAGGTTTGGAACAAACAAAGAAATACTTCTTCACACAATGCACAGTCAACCTGTGGGACTCGTTGCCATGGGATCTTGTGAAGGCCAAAAGTATAACTGGGTTCAATAAAGAATTAGAAAGCGGGTAGGACCATCAATGGCTATCAGTCAAGATGGTCAGGGGTCCAACCCCCATGATCCAGGTGTCCTTAAATCTCCAACTACCAGTAGCTGGGACTGGACCACAGGGGACAGATCACTTGATAATTGCCCTGGTCTGTTCAATCTCTGTGAAGCATCTAGCACTGGCTACTCTTGGTAGACAGGATACAGGGCTAGTTGGACTACTGGTCTGATCCAGAATGGCCATTCTTATGTCTATTATAATGTGTATGTTCAATGCCAAGCACAGTGGGGCCCTGGCTTCAGTTATTGCCTCTAGTTGTAAATGATGATTTTAGATTTAAAACGTTTGTCACTGGAATCCAATCAGATAATATTTAAATGCTTTACAAAACTACTACACTTGTGTGTGTGTGTGGAAGGGTGGGAAGGTGTTTTTATTTTTGGATGAGTATCTGGAAATAAACATTTCAGGAAGCCAGCAAACCTCAACTTGACATAACTGCCATTGCACACACGAGCCCCACTCCAATTACAACTACCCACTCAACCTACACCCTGTCCCTTTGTTCCATTCTGTGGTGGAGATAGGTTGGTGGAAGTAGTTTAATGCATTTATATACTGTTTATTAAACCCTTAGCAAAGATTTTAAGACCAGATCAGACCCACACATGTTAAAACCTGCAGGAGGGGGCTTTGTGGGGAGAACATTCTCCACGGAATCCCCTCACGGAGATCCCCATGCAAAGAGTGAGGTTTGATCAAACCCTCCTTACAGAAAAGGGTTCAGGCCCAGCCACCCAAACCTGGAAAATCCCTGAAGATCGGCGTGGACCCCATAGCACATCCAAACTGTCGCTGCCCCTTGGCACCAGATACAGGCAAGACTTGCAGGCGAGAAGCCCGTACATCATTTATGGGTCACGGGCTGCCTAAAACCCCCACACTCACACCCTACACCCCACACCCATTGCACTGATGCACGGTTGGGAACTGAGTGCAAGTGCAAAGTGCCTGATTTTCCTCCTCCTCACACTGGTTTTACACAACTGTAGGATCACTGACTTCAGTCGAGGTTCTCCTGATTTACCCCGGGACATGTGAGGGGAGAGTCGAGCTGAAGGTGTTTAATCATAGTGAAAATATAAAGTAATCCATTTTGTTAATATGATAACAGCCTGCTTGCACTATCAGCAAAATCAAAAGTACCTTTCTAAATTAAATTAAAATACTAATATCACTACTAGCCATTGCTGATGGTTGCCACAAATAAGTAATAAGACTCTTTAATATGCAGACATTAACTGATAACATGTTTTATCACAAATCTCGGTCACACTGGACTAATTCCCAGTGTGACAGGGACTCGTGTCCATAATCCTGACTGCATGTGCATCTTTCACAGGGAAAAATAAAATCCTATCATTTCTGGCTGCCTGTTTTATTCCTTTATGTCTAAAGATTGACTGTTCAGGAAATACTGGACGGGACGAGCAACTATTTAACTAGAAAGCAGAAAATGTTCAGACTGCACAGAGTGTTACCCTAGGATAGCATTTGAGCTCTCCTTAAACTCAGCCATTGCTTCAACAGCTCTGCACACTGCATCATTCCTTACACGCGTCATTCTCCATGTCTAAACTGCGTCATGCTCCCTTTTCTTCAGCTTTCCCCTGAGGCATCCTGCTCTTTTTGCTTTTACCCTTGCTGGTTTTCAAAGGAATATGTTGATCTAAAGCACCATGGTTGTACTAGTTTAAAGTTTGCATTGCTCTGTGAGACAGCAGCCATTTCTCTTTTTTAAAAGATTCTAGATGAAGGACCTAACACTGCCTTGCATAGTATGAAGAGCATCCAGGCTCTGCACTGTTAAGGTTGAAACTACCACTCCATTATAAAAGCCCAATTCTCCACAGCCTTGCTCCCTGTGTCATTTTTTATTCCTGTCCCAAGCGAGAACGGAGCAGGTGTACAATAGTACTGAATTAGAATGGCATGTGACTTTTGCTTTGCATGGTTTCACATGACAATATAAGGTGCAAAACAGTCATTTCTGCAACATACCAAGGCACAGACAAGACTAGTGGGGGTGGGGAGAGGGACTGTGTCACCCCTGTCCTGCAACCTTTGGTGCCTTACAATGCCTTGCTGGAGAAGCTCCCATCTGGTTGCTCTTACCCCCCTAGCTTTCACCAGCCTTGGTTGTACTGCCAGGTGACCCCCAACATGCCTCCAGTCCCAGATTTTCTCCCAGACATGTATGTCCATGCACTCTGCTAGGCAGTACAAATATATTAAGTCCATTATTCCTTTAAGGGAATAATATTCCAGTTTATTACCTTAGAGTTACCTAGATACTTTATCTTAAATACACTGGATTAGATAAAACAAGGAAACAAATTTATTAACTACAAAGAGATAGATTTTAAGTGAGTAATGAGGCATACAAGTCAGAAATGGTTACAAGAAAAAACAAACACTTATTAGCATCTACTTAAGAAATTTTGTTGCAAAGCAAATTTTCTCACAACATGCTCCAGCAGATTGC
Source organism: Chelonoidis abingdonii (assembly GCF_003597395.2). Taxonomy (NCBI): domain Eukaryota; kingdom Metazoa; phylum Chordata; order Testudines; family Testudinidae; genus Chelonoidis; species Chelonoidis abingdonii. The sequence goes on from NC_133770.1 coordinate 290,622,919, forward strand.
TGAGCAAATTTTCACATCAGAACCTCTCCCCCAGAGTCCAATAGCTGTTTCCTTTTGTCTTTTGAGGTGTGGAGAATGAGATGGGTAGGGAGAGAGACAGGGGTCCCTCTGGGTTTGGTTCTTCCTTTTTATAGTTTTAATACCTCTCTTGGAAAACATTTCCCGCTGAGACCCAGGAGGCAAAGTCTATGTAGAAGGATGTTCCCTGCTGTTTTTTTCCCCACCTATTTGAACCTTTTTTTGTTTTCCCTTCCTCCTTGATGACTCTGTTTACTGCTTAAATGCAAATTAAAGCAAGCACCCATTCCTTTGTATAGGACAGACCTGTTTGCCAATTTTGGTTTGGCAGGGCTGTGTGGCTTGGAACATGTGTTAATAACACCATATAGAGATATTTTATAACTGCACATACCATGTTGCCATACATATTTTATCACAATAATACTGACTAGCAAATTGTGAGTTGTCAAATGATACCCTACAAGGCATACCTTGCACAAAAATTATTATAATAGTGTGTAGGGTGTGAATACAGGAGTGTATTCCATCACCGTTTCTTATCCCCCTAATGCTGACATAAATGAACCAATTCAGCTGATACTTCACAGTCGTAATGGAAATTACAAACTCTTCAGGGCACGACCTGCCCTTTATACAGTGTGTTTGTACAGTGTCTAGCACAACAGGCCCTTAGTCCTGACTGGGGTTTCTATATGGACTATGGCAATATCAATACATAATAATCCATATTATCTGAGGATAGAATGTTTCCAGAACATTTGGGACCAACTGGACAATGTATTCAGGAGCAAGGCAGAGTCAAAAAGGCATGGAGGGGGGGTTATTTTTTTTAAAGTAATCCACACTTTCAGATCATTATTGTTTCATCTGTTGGTTTTTAGGAGGACCAGTGTCTTTGGCTTGTTCTGGAGAATTTAGCGAGTAATTGTGTGGGGTTTGTATTTGTTTAATTGGGTTCTTCAGTACTTCATTTTTATGCACATTAGGACGTGTAATCCCAAGCTTACCAAACTGTGCACAAGTGCCACAGAGCTCTCAGGAACCCTGCAGGGCATCTCTTGAAGTGCCGCTGCTTCTACCGCCCCTTTAGCAACCTGTGGCTGAGACACATCCCAGAAAGCAAGAGAAGCAATTCTAAAAGGTTATTGGCCAAAGATGACTGAAGGGTTGGAGCGGCAGTAGGGAGATCGCCATGCATGAAAGGAGGTGCTGGTCCAAAAGTTACAGAAATTTTCAGTACATCTTTCAGGAAAGTTCAGGACTGCTGCTATAAGACGAACATGAAGGCTGATGAGGTTTGCAAGACCTTACTATGAACATTTCTGCACAGCTACATTCAGTACTGAGCAATGCACTTACAAACTGTCTGCGTTCTTCTATGAGCATCAGCAGCAGCATTCTCTTACTAAAAAGAACAGTACTGAATGTGTTAAGCATGTAGGTATTCAGAGCAGCTAATACATATTTTAGCCAACTAAGTATTTATTTAATAGCAAGTGCATTTTTCTATATTTGTCACTACCAGGATTAAAGGGACTGACATTTAAATAGGGCAAAAATAACAGGATGGAGCTGGCTTTTTTTTTTTCCCCCTCAACACAGAAGATTTTATCATCCAGCAGGATGCTATGTGAAACACAGTTGTGATCACACTGTCATCACCCTGATAGTACGCTACTATAGAGCTCTGACAGCAAGCCTTCCATTTTTGTCAATGACGGATTACTCAAGTGTACTCATCTGTATTCTCTGAATGGCAGAAGAATAGTAAGCTGCAAGAGAATGCCTCAGACAAATAAAATGAATAATGAGGGCTTATAAATAATCAGAATTTTAAATGAGAAGCGACAGGGCCATAGGTCAGCCTAAAAGGAGTTTGGTACAGGGATCTGTGTAACTCCATCACTGGAGGTGATTTGCTGTGCCTGAATGTTAGTTGATCGGATACGACAAGAACAGAATGTAACAGGCCTTGCAGTTGGTATGGATTTGTGTGTTACATTACATCTATAAGCCTGATGAAAAACCCAAAGTCAGTGGGATTTATTACATTAAAATGAATGGAACGTGCTGATCTGGTAATGCTGGAGATTGAAGTCCCCTATTCCTCCACAGTGAAATTCAGTCCTTTGTGGAGGCCAGCTCAGGGGCTATGAACTAATTAAGTTCCATTTAAGCCCTTAAAGTAAAACATAACTAATATTTAAGTGGGGCACAGGCCTCACTCTAGCCCTCCGCAAATGGCTAAATTTTACCTCTACAAACAAGTAGAGCTTAGGCAATGTCAGCACAGGCGTCCTCCTGTTCCTGCCACACAACAGGGCTAACTTGTGCCCTGGAGAGACTAGCACTTGGTGTGATTATACTTCAGTTTCCATGCCCCAGTTTGGGTATAATTACATATGAGCAAAATAATGGCACCTGCAATATCATTGATTAGGTTCCTAGTTTGAAGATCCAGCCATGTGATTAGCCAACCTAGTAGCCATTTCATGGACCCGCCATTAAACAAATTGTTTATTTTGTTTATTTCAGATTTCGACACTCTCCCCCACCCCCCAAAAAAGGTTTCTTCTCCTTACCAAGAAATCGGCCTCCCCTTTTTATTCCTTCCTACCATTTTCATTGAAAAAAGGGAAGAAAAGTAAAAGAAGGAGAGAAATAGGAATTTAGGAGGGACTTATCTGGACTGGCATCAGGCTCATTTAGTGCCTCATTTTCCCTTCTCAGCAGTCATCCACAGTGCAGGTGCTTCATTGTTATGAGCAGTAAGGCAGATTAGCCCTCCAGCTACATCAGTGGTTTTCAACCTGTGGTCCGCGGACACCTGGTGGCGCACAGGCTAAGTCTAAGATTTCCAAAGGGGTCCGCACCTCCATTCAAAATCTTTTAGGGGTCCGCATATGAAAAGAGGTTGAAAACCACTCAGCTACACCATGAGTTCACATCTTTCAAAGTCAAAGACACAAAGGATACAAAACCAATCTTCCATCCTAGACTCTTACCCAGCTCATCTCTCCAAGGGTCCTTCCAACTGCATAACAGTTTGCAGCCTTTCTGCTGGACTTAGCTTCACATGGTCCCATCAGTACCTCCTTCCCCTTGTACAAAGTAGCAACACAGGGGGAAAACTAGGCCCACCCTCTACTATAGGCCTGGGGTCCTAAACAATTAGGCTATCTGCACAATAACCCAAACTGCCCAGTCTCTCTTTCCCAGTGACTCTTCCTATATGTTCTCAGCCTACATCTGCTCACTGGTCCTTGCTTATCTGTGTAAGGGCCCACCAGTCTTGAACCTGGGCCCACAGGCTCCGAGGCAGCACTCACTGGGCAGTCATCCCAGAACTGCTGGAAGCAAGGGGCTAGCAAAACTCTGACTCCTCCCAGAGGCACTGCATACAAGGATCCTGACTGCAGTCAATGGTTGGCCCCACTGATTGGCCCAACCATACTATTGTAGTCTATAGGATAGTTTAGGTTAAGAAATAACTGGAAGTTAAGTCTGGGGCCTACATTAGGCCAAGTGAAAAGGAGCATGGGAAACAAAAGTTGCTAGTGAGAGAAATGTCAATGATAAGAGTTAAATAAGATAGAGTGTTGTGGGAAAGTAAGAGTTAGCAAGAACATGACCCAGGGTTATTTTACCATTATGGTTTGGTTGTAACTGGCTTGAGCAAGGTTTTTAATGAGTGTTTAAGACTTATGAATGTTTTATTAAAATGTTATCTACGATGATAGTATGAAGGACATTGGTACAGATGTAAATTTCAATAATGTATAACATAGAGGGCCAATAAGATGGCAGAAATATCATTACGGTAAAGGGCAGTATAATGCCAATTAGTATTAAAATGGTGTATAAAAGGAGTAGTTTTGCTAAATTGCAGAGAGAGCTTCAACTAACTTCCGAAGGGTACTGCTAGGTTGCAGGATCATAAAGCTATACTTCACACTGTTAGTGGTCTGACCACCAACTGATACACTCGAAGATGGAATGGTGTAAGTATAACTGGAGTGTTGTGAAAGTGGGAATTGCATGCCTGTTTGCTTAACTCATCATTTTCCTGGTAAATGAAGTTTGATTTTATGCTTCCAAATGTTGCCTAGTGGTTACAAAAGGCTACACTGTTTAAGTCATGAGGTGGCACAGGAAGCTGTCTGAACAACTGACAGACTTCTTGCTGCACTAGACTTGACTCTAATGTGGTCTCTGGTTCCTGATTTCAGCTCTGACTCCTAGCCTGGTTCCTGCTGTGACTTCTGGTTCTGACCACTAGGCCTGACCACCAGGTCAGACTGTCGATGTCCTGGTCCTGACGCTCCCAAGTCTGCTCTCCTAGAATCTCTTTCCTGACTGAACTCAGGCTGCCCTTATATCTCCCAGGAGACTCTTGGTCATTTGCTCCTGTCATCACATGACCCTGAACTCCTTCACTTCAAGAGATGGGCTAAACCTGGCAGAGGTGAGCCTGAGCCCCAATGCCTCTTAAAGAGCCAGCTCACCCTGTGATGGGGGGAAAGGCAATGTAATAAATCCAAGAACTGAATATTTCAGGTTTTCAAAATAAAAATTAAACAAAATATATTTAATTTGAAACAAAATGTCAATCTGTTTTGTTTTGAAGGTTTATACAAGAAAGCTTGTTGCTGACACAGAACAGTTTCCATGAAACATCTTGATTTTGACACACCATCATTTTCCGGCTAAAGAAGTTTCAGTCAAAACACTTCAGCTGGCTCTAAAAGTATAACCATCACCTAGGACAGAGAAATTCAGAGCAGAGCAAAGTTATTTCCAGTAGAAGTACAGAAGCATTAATGCCTTCATAGAAGACACTGGTGAGGAAAACTGTGTACAGGGGCTGGTCTACGCTATGGGGGTAAATCGATCTCAGATACGCAACTTCAGCTACGTTATTCACGTATCTAAGATCAAATTACTCACCGTCCTCACGGCGTGGGATCGATGTCCACGGCTCCCCACGTCGACTCCGCAACTCCGTTCGGGTTGGTGGAGTTCCTGAATCGATATAAGCGCGTTCGGGGATCAATTGCTATCCGCCGATACGGCGGGTAGTGAAGACGTAGCCTAAGTCTGATTGTCTGAGCTCAAAAAAGATGAATCCAAAGTGGAACAGGTGCAGAGAAGACTATTAGGCTGACCAGCGAGGGCCATTTGTTTAGCCTAGCAAAACAAAGGCCAAGAAGGGATATGATTGCTCCCAATAAACACATCAGGGGGATGTACCAGGGAGGGAGACGAGCTATTAAAGCTAAAAGACAACACTGACAAGAACAAATGGGGATAAACTGGCTGTTAATACATTTAGACTGGAAATGAAAAGAAGATTTCTAACCGTAACAGGAGTGGGCTTCTGGAACAGCCTCTCAGTAGGAGTAATGGGGGCGAACAATCTAACCAGCATTCCAATGGAAATTGATAAACTTGTGAATGGGATCATCTGACAGAGCTGCCTGTGAGAGATGACCCAGGCAGTCCCTCCAAGTCCTGTGTTCCTAACTGGTTCACTTCTGTAGCCCAGCTCACCTGTATTATATTCATTGCTTTGTTATCCTGCTTTATTATATTTAGTAGTAATGCAAGGAACCTACAGGCTTTTATCCTTAAGATTTGGCTTTAGTAGATAGTGTGAGGCTTCAGGCCTATAACTTTTGGCGTAGATCAACTTAATTAACTCACCCACTATAGGGAACTGACAGTGGTGTGCCAGAGGGGGGATTTTGTTCGGAATACTGACATCAGCCAGCACAGAATACAGCTGACACCAGCATTCGGAAAGTTCCAGATGGAACCTCCAACCACAAAGCTGCCATGACAGCAAATTGACATGTCTGCTAATAGGGTAACATCATACATATACGAACCTATAGAAAACGGACACCTTAAGGGGAGGAAATACAAATAAGGACCTCCATTAAAAAGGCATTGGCCATGGCAGCGTCAGCATAACTTACTATGAAAGTAACATCCCAGGGGCAGCAGAGAGGTTGGAGAGATGTAGACCTTGGGAGGGGCCAGAATGAGGACGATGACGGTGATGGTGATGAGAAAGATAATGGTTAAGTATGAAAGATAAGAGTGTAAGTATGGACGTCCAAATGTACTTTCTGTATCATCTCTATTTGCCTTGTTGAGTTTAAGTGTGTGTATAACTTTGCTAAATTATTAATATATATATTTGTATATATGGAGAGAGAGTTCCTATAGTGTGAGTGTTGCACCTGTGCACATCGGAGTTTCCAAATTATATAGTAATTTTACAATAATTTTATTGAGCCTGATCTTGGGAAAAGAACCTGTTAATCCTCAAGTTACAATTAATTATACCCAACTTTGGGTCAGGCTACACTTCTGACCACTAGTAAGTTAGGAAGACATTTTCATTTGAGGTACACCTTGGATAGACCTCCTTGTTATCCAGGTGAAGGAGAAAAAGTAAATAACCTCCAGATACAGGAACTGAAAAATCCTAGTGACTGTACTTAACATTCTCAAGCCATGCTCCAATATTTATGTCACAATCTAAGCACAATCTCCCATTCCTTCCCAGGGTTTCTCCTCCTGTTTTCTGGGCAGTCGGAAAACTTCAGACAGACTCTGCAGCTGATCAGAAGGATGATTCCAGCTTCCATGCACTGAAGTTGGAATACTATTCACCTATGGCCTTGTAGACAGAGTAATGGACTGGGACTTAGGAAGTCAGGAATCTAGTCCTGGCTTTGCTACTAGCCTGCTGGGTGACCTTGGGCAAGTCACATCATCTCTCTATGCCCAGTTTCCCTATCTGTAAAATGAGGATAATGATCTTGCCGTCCTTTGTAAGGCACTTTGAGAGCTACTGGTGAAAAGTATGGCATAAGACAGGCATTATTATTTGATATCTTAAGAGTCTCTGCATTTCTGAGGGGCATTTTCCTGATCATAATGCTATACATCCTTGGTTCACGCTGAGTAATTTTAAATACAGGGTGACACCCATACGGTGAACTGCCTGTTGTCACGTGATACCAAAAAGAATTAATGCATTTTAGTAAAGGCTACACTGACCAGGTTTCATCGTCGACAAGGTATCACAACAGGCTACTACTTCATTCGTCACTCCTGCATCAGAAATTCTGTCTCTGCATGGAAAATCAGGCATCACCCCAATCAAGAGTCCCTGTGTTCAGAATGAGAGATGCAAGTGGCACCTTTGGAACATCCCATGTGAGTAATGCAGCCACCGGGAACTTGCCTTTCCACAGGCTTTGTACATCTTCATTAGTCATCAATTCCCTTTTCAACTATGGTATAAAATAATTAGATTTTTAAACTTCATGTTCCGAAGTTTGACGCACTGATGGTTTTCTGAGGGCCTGCACTGCCTCAGGTGGGATCTTTTATCCCTTGTTTTTTAAACTGCTCTAACCTTTATGGCGAGGACTGTAGTGTGTAAACCACAGCTCACGGTATGGCACAGCACCTCTTCAGGGACCCCTACAGGCCCTGCCATGCTCTGGCACAATGCTCTAGGAGCACTGAGAATAGAGCAGGCTGTGCAATACTCTTAGTAGGGTTGTCCCCCGTCTGGGTTTTACCCAGATAGGCTGATTTTTGGTTTGCCAGGTGCCCTGTTTTTGGGGGCCTACAACCCTAAATTGCACCCAAACCAAAAGCCCTGTTACTACGGGGCAAGGGAAACGTACTGGACCATTAACGCACCCGAGCCTCTGCTCAGCTGGGGTTGCCTCCTAACTGCAGCCAGGCTCCTTGAGACGCTCCAGTGAGCGACCAGGGGTGTGTGTGTGTGGAGGGGGCAGAATAGGAGCGAGCAATTGGGGTCAGGTCTTCCAGGAAGAAGCAGAGAGGAGGCGGAGCCTTGGAGGGAAGAGGAAGGGCAAGGGACGGGGTCATCAGGTTCCAGTTACCAGAAATTAGAAAGGTGGCAACCCTAACTCTAAGAGTTCAGCAGGAAATCCATCCTGTCCCAGCCCAGCTACACTAGCCAGTGTCTAGGGGCCCACAAAAACTCTGCACTGACTCACCCTTTTGATAGGTCAGAGCAACTGTCAGCTAACCCAAGGGCTGTAATGGCCTCTAGAACATAACAGCCATACTGGGTCAGACCATCAAGCTCAGTATCCTGTCTCTGACAGTGCCCAATGGCAGCTACCCCAGAGGGAACAAACAGGTTATCATCAAGTGATCCCTGCCCTGTCACCCAATCCCAGCTTCTGGCAAACAGAGGCTAGGGACACCATCTCTGCTCATCCTGGATAATAGCAATCACTAAAGAATGCAAGGGCGTGGATTCACGCACCTTCTGCCCCACTGCACATCCATGCAGGGCTAATCTTTTGACTAATCCTAAGCACCAATAAATCCACAATCAGGAATATTATTTATATTAGAGTAGAACCTTCAGGCACAAGTGATCAGGGCCACATTGTGCCAGGCATAGTACAGACACACAAAAGAAAAGTTCTCTGGGGCAGGGACTATCATTTAAACAAAGAGTTGGAGAGGTAACAGAGGAGTGACATGACTTGCCCCAGGTTAGGCAGAGCTGGTACTAGAACACAGATTTCCCTTAGTGCTCATCCGGTGTCCTGTCTGCCAGCCAACACTGCTTCCCAATGACTAGTTCTGCATTTTCAGGAAGCCAAACTAATAGTGTGTTTTGTTTCTAACTCCTATGACTCTATAAACACCAAATGTTAAAACTAGGCTGGCCAAAACCCAAGAATTTTGTTTTGAAAAAAAAAAAAAAAAGAGTTTTTGGAATTTGTTTTTCTTCCATATCAGGAAGAACCTGAGACCCTCTGAGATTTTTCATGAAAAAAACAGAGAGTGAGTGTCCAGAAGAGCCAATAGACCAGTGGCTGGGCACTCATCTGGGATGTGGCAAACCCCACTTCAATCTCTACTCTATCTGATTCAGACCAGAATCTAGAACAGTGGTTGGCAACGTGCGGCCCGTAGTCTACACATGGCCCATCAGGGTAATCTGCTGGCAGGTCACCAGACAGTTTATTTACATTTGCATGGCCGCCTGCAGCTCCCGGTGGCTGTGGTTCGCCGTTCCCAGCCAAAACTAGTTAAACTGTTCTAAGTAGCTGGTGTCTATTATTTAAGGCTTACTGGCTTCTCCTTTGCCTTTTCTGTTTCATTCTACCTTAGACAGTGAGAATAAGTAATCTTACATTGATTTTTTTAAATTGAAGCAAGTTACCAGGTTTGATGAACCAATGGTGGCTAGATAGTATCTTGGAAAATCCAATGTTCTTTCAATACTATCGGTGCAACATCACTAATGAAACATCAACACATGCCTGCATAGTACCATTAGATCCTGCTCCTTTTGTAGCAAGACAAACACTAAGGTGATGAACGCTCTAAAAATACCATAGATCAGATTGTGTCATGAATTGCATGGTGACAGCCTATAGCTTTGGACCTCCTGACAAGCAGCAAGTTTCAAAATGAAGTTCTGAGTTAGACTGTACATTTTAACAAAGGATCAGAAAAATACATACTACAAACAAACCGACTGTACACTAACACTGTAATTCAATCCAGAGTTTCCGTAGCTCTTTATACAATTGATGGAGCTGCCTGCAAACAACTCATGTCAGCAGAACCTTCTCAATTGAATTATTGTCTTGTGCTGAGCCAAGGCCATGCATTATTCTATGAGAAAACAAAGCTTGAACTTGCAGGCAAAGGAAAGGCAGAAGAAATACTGCATGAAAAGAGCACTCAGAGGGGCTTCAAATGACTCCATAGAACCCCATTCCCCCCTTGTGTGTCATCAGAAAGAAGAATCTTCAGGATCAAAGAACAGATTTCTATCACTTGAGTTAAAGGGCAAACTTCATCAGCTGGCAACAGATGTAAGCTATTATACGCCAGGTGGCCCAGCACCTAGAGGGGAATCATGACGCACACCACAAGTGTATGGCATTCAGATAGCCTCCAACAACATTTTTCACAGTGGTATACATACTTAAAGCCAGAAGGGACCCTTGTGATTAACTAGGCCGATCTCCTGCATAACACTGACCTTTGAATTTCACCCAGTAATTTCTGCATCTAGCTCAACAATTTGTGGCTGAGCCACAGCATATCTTTTAGAAAGACATTGTCATAAGTAGATAGGTAAGGTAAGGGTTAA
>NC_133770.1:290633216-290653749 GCF_003597395.2 Chelonoidis abingdonii
AACCTACAAACCGAGGGCACCCAAACCCACCTCAAACCAAGGAAGCCACAGACCCCTTTCTTCCACCTCACCGTATTCGTACTTACTTCACCCGTAACCGTTTCTGAAGATGCTATAGTGTATGAAACGGACAATCAAAGCAATGCCATAAGGCAACTCGCCCGAATAACCCCACCGGGTGCAAGTCATTGCACCCAGCAACCAAAGATCCGTCCAGCTACTCTCCTCCCCGGAGCCGAGGGAATTGAGAGTGGGCGGAAGAGGTTACCGTGGAGAACGGAGCACGTGTCAGCTATCACCATCCTTCGTCGATCCCAAACTCCTCACCAAGGGGCCAAAGTGACCATTCCCTTACGTCCGCTGCTGACTTGCTACAGCTGAATGCCTGTCAGTAAAAGCTCGTCAGGATTGCTGGACTTTTGCAGTTCTATTTGACATTATCCCCATCCCATGCTACTGGCGGGAAGACTTGGCCACCGTGAAGCAGTCCAGAAGAGAATGGTTACACACAGCAAACCGTGCAGCTTCAGACCCTTCACTATTCCTAGCGTCCACAGAGACTGTATGTGTTACCATGTACCAGATGAGGTAGTGGACCGGATCCCATGTACGCTGAAACGCCAAACTCGTCCCAGACCGGCTTGGACAGCAACCGCGCCAAGCAAGTGAACAACTTCACGAACGCCGAAGGGACCACGAGGCCTCAACTGAGAAGTAACAGACACCTACGAGAGGCTCAGGCGAGCCTGATACCACCGGGTGCACCAGCGGGACAGCGCTACACAGCTACAGGAACACCCATCATCTACATCACTTCAGAGAGACCAGCCAAGTCCCGTCTGAGTAGAACTGGTGTCCCCTGCGTCAAGGGAACGTTCAGACTTGAGCAGGAAGCAGTGAAGCTTCAGAAGCTTGGGTGGCGGCCGGGAACACCCACGCTCTCAGCTCTTCTGACGATCCCGGTTTGTTTAGCCAAGGACTTTTTACAGGGAATTCTTTCTGGTGGACCGCCAGGAAAGAAGGGCAGCCGCACAACGGGTTGGTGGTTCCAACTAAGTTACAGGGGAAGCTCTTTAGCTTAGCCCATGATCATCCCAGTGGCCTGCTGGGGTGACAAGAGGGGGGACCCCCAAAAGGGGGGGGAAAAAAAAACGGGGGTTTTTAGGGGGAAAAGGTTCCTTTTTTTTTTCCCCACTGGAAAGGGGGGGGGGGGGGATGGGGGGCAGAGTTGCCAGTATGTCCAGGTCTTGTAGGTGTGGCAAAGGTGGGAAAGCTTCACATCTGGTCAAGGCCCTCTCCAGCACTCCCTCTTGAGGTCATTTCGCGGTACTTGGGCTATTTGGGTCTTTTCCGGAAGACACCCAGGGAAAGCGTTACGTATTGACTTTGTGGACTTGCTCCCGATGGCCAGAGCGTTGCTCTAGGCAACACCAGGGCTAAGCGTGTTGCCGCCCTAACAGATTCGCCAGGGTAGGTTGGCCCTCCGATATCCTTCGATTCAGGACTTTATTTCCTGTCGGACATGAAGACCTGTGGGACATCATGGGTTTATCACTTGGTTGCCACCCGTACCCCATCAACCAATGGCTGGTGGAATGTTTAATGGACTTTGGGGGCATGCATCCCGTAATTCGTTAACTGATACTCCATGACTGGGACCTAGTGTTGTGCAGTTGCTCTTTGCTTACAGAGGCTGCTACCACATCCATTATAGGGTTTTCGCCATTTGAATTGTGTATGGCTTGAGTGTTTTAGGGGCCATTACAGCTGGTTGAAACACAATGGGAGGGGTTACACCTCTCCAGGCTAACATTCTGGATTTGTAGCACCTCACAAACACCCTCTGCCATTCTCTAGCCTTGTGAGGCAAACCTCAGGTACTCGAAGGCAAAGGCCTGGTACGTCTACATACCGCGACCGTTCCTTCAGAGAGGAGACCAGGTTATGGTCTTCGAAGGCGCAACAGGCCATAAGATGGACGCATCTGGGACGGGCCATTTCAGGTCCAAGAAGCGCTGGGAGCTGTTAACTTCTCTAAGCATTTCCCGATTCTCACTCAAACCCAAGTGGTACCATGTTAATTTCATCTCACGCCTTTTTTCCGAGACTTACAGTTTGTCAGTTTACAGTCAGGGGCAGAGGCGCTGAGTGCTTGATGGCGATCTACTATGACGGGAAAAAGGACGGCGGCGTGGAGAGGTGACCTCTCAACCCACCCTGGAAGTCTGCCGCGGCACAATCCGGAGCTGTGCACCAACTTGCACCATTGTTTCACACTCCAGGACGGACTGACGGGCATACCACTCATTGACACAGGTATGCTCCCCATAGACCACCACCCTACCGGGTGTCCCCTTCCGCACAAGCCTGCTATAGAGCGGGGATCCAGGACATGCTCAGATGGGTATAATCCCTATTTACCAGTGTGGCATCTCCGTGGTTCTGGTACCCAACCGATGGGGAAATACGCTTTGCCGTGGACTACCGTAGCTAACTGCGGTACTCGTCCAGACAACTATTCCATTTGCCACGCACGATGAGCTATTGGAAGTTGGGACGTGCCCAGTTCATCTCTACATGACTTAAACCAAAGGGGTACTGGCAGTACTGCTAGATGAACTGCCACGGAAAGGTCAGCATTCGTCACCCATGGCGGGCGGTATATGAATTTAATGTATTCCTTTTCGGGCTGCGAAATGCACCCGCCACCTTCCAGAGGCTGGTGATGGGTCTCTAGCAGGACTGGGGGAATATGCGTTGCTCTCGATGATGTTTGGCCATTTTTTCAGATCCTGGCCCGAACACCTAGAACACTGGAAAGGTCTGTTTGACCGTAATCAGACAGGGCAGACTAACTGTTAGGCAAAGTGTCAATTCGGCCAACCGAGTTACTTACCTGGGACACCGGTGGCTCCGGGACCTAAACCCCTATTCTTGTAATGGTCTCAGAGCCCGCTGGGATTGGTCTCTCACGGTCAGATATACGCTTCTGTTTTGGCTGTCCAGCCTCATTTGACATTTTCGGGTTTCAGATTTTTTTTAGGCTTTGCGTGTTGCAGGCTCTTGCCAGCAAAGTCTTAAAGCATTTGTCCACACTACAGCCAATCGCTGCACCACTGACCGAAACCTAACCAAGAAGCCCCGCCAACTACAGTTAATGGATGAGGAGTGTCAGGGAGGCCTTTACCCAACCTTAGGCGCGCTCAGTCTTACCTGTGCTAAGGGCCCCAGACTTTGACAACCTTCCTAGTACACGATGCATCTGGCGTGGTTATTAGAGGCAGTTCTTATGCAGGGAAGGACGGATCGAACTTCCATCCTGTCGTGTTTCTCGCAAGAAACTATCTGGAGGAAGCCACTGGTCGTCGTGAAAGGAATGCTATGCCATTGTGTACGCCCTGGAAAGCTAGCCATAGTTTGGGACGCGGTTCCAGTCAACTGACCTGTTCGCTTTAAGTGGTTTCATACGCAACGGGAACACAGAAACTTCTTCGTTGGGTCTAGCTCTCAGTTTTATTGATTCACCATTCAGGACTTCTAAAAGTAGTGATGCACTCTCCCGCGGAGTTTCCGGCATACACTGCGTAAAACTTTTCCTTAATGTAAGGTTGATGTGTTGGTATTCTCTGTTTTAGTTTACGTTTCTAGGTAGAATCACTCCACGTGGATTTTTCCTGTCTGTGATTTGGGGGGCGTGTCATACGTAGATAGGTCACGGTTAAGGGTTAAATTTCTTTTACTGTAAAGGCGTGACAAGGGAACAAAAACCAAAACCTGAAACAGAGACCAATCAGCGAGCTGGATTTTTTAAAGTCAGGGGCGGATTGTGTATTGGGTCTTTGTGTTTCTCCCGCTATGGGGAAAAGCTTTCCTGCTACTCCTATTTCTTTCTACATTTTCCTTACAAAGTGTGAGTACAAGGCACCAGGCAAATAGGCTGTTTATTGCTTTGTGTTTGTTTTACATGTGTGTTGTACTGTGCTGGACTTGGTTTCTTTTGGCTATCCTTTATCAGACTTTGTATTTCATATTTTCTTATAGCGAGCCTGCTTGATTCTTATGCATATATTGTTTTGTATTTTTCTTTCTTTTTTATGAAGTTTCTTTTTTAACCTGGCTGAGGTTTTGGGGTATTCTCCAGTGAGGTACAGGAAGGGAGGAGTGGACATTCTTCGTTTATATTCGCTTACTAGATTTGATGCATCGCCTCAGGGATGAGGGTGTTTCCTCTTTTGTTTTGCCTTTTCACGGAGTTAGTACTGCATCGCCCGGCTCACCCAGGGAAACTGGAGGGGAAGCGGGGGGCAGATAACGAGGGACAATGGAGGGAGCTTGTTTTCCCGTTGAGATAGGGAGACCCATGGCTCGTGGGTCTGGGGGTCCCAGTATGTTGGGGTGACTCGGGGTAATAGGAACCTAAATTGTCCTAGTGGTGGCAGCGAGATAATTCCAGCTGAGGTTTAAGCTGGGCGAGGTTCGTAACACTAGATGTTGTCTAGTACTCTAAGTCCAGATCTGAGACAGACGTTTATTACAGACATCCATTTTTGAATCTTTAAAAACAAAACAATATAAAAAACCCTAACCACTTTAAATGCAAGCTAAACAAAATGAAAATCAAGAAAACACCACCATCAGTATTATTTAAAGCCATGGTTCTCAACTAGGGGTATGTGTATCCCTGGGGGCACATTGAGGTCTTCCAGGGGGTACATTGACTCATCTAGATACTTGCCTAGTTTTACAAAAGGCTACATAAAAAGCACTAGCGAAGTCAGTACAAACTAAAATTTCATACAATGAAATGTTTATTCTGCTCTGTATATTATACACCAGGGATAGACAACCTATGGCACGCATGCTGAAGGTGGCACGCAAGCTGATTTTCAGTGGCGCTCGCACTGCCTGGGGCCTGGCCACTGGTCTGGGGGGGCTCTGCATTTTAATTTTAAATGAAGTTTCTTAAACATTTTAAAAACCTTATTTACTTTACATACAATAGTTTAATTATATATTATAGACTTATAGAAAGATCTTCTAAAAGCGTTAAAATGTATGACTGGCACGCAAAACCTTAAATTAGAGCAAATAAATGACGATTCGGCACACCACTTCTGAAAGGTTGCTGACCCCTGTTATACACTGAAATGTAAGTACAAAATTTATATCCCAATGGATTTATTTTATAATTATATAGTAAAATTGAGAAAGTAAGCACTTTTTCAGTAATAGTGTGCTGTGACACTTTTGTATTTTTATGTCTGAATTTGTAAGCAAGTAGTTTTTAAGTGAGGTGAAACTTGGGGTGCACAAGCCGAATCAGACTCTTGAAAAGCGTACAGTAGTTTGGAAAGATTGAGAAGCACTGATTTAAAGCATAGGAGGGAAGAATGGGTAAATTACCCTCCATACTACAGATGCTCAAACTACTTTTCTGATCAACCATTCACATGCTTATAATTAATAGATCTTCACTAAATGAAGTTAGAAAACCATATTCCCTCTGGTTTTAAGGCTTGATATCTGAAGTAAAATCTGAAGTAAGCTGAGATATTCATAAGAACAGTGCCAAACAAACACATCCTAGTGACTGCATTGGGTGTAGAGATGCTTCAGAGAACTACATTGTGCAAGTGTTTATTAATTTGTATTACAAAACTGTCTTGAGGCAACAACCCAGATGGAGGCCCCATTGTGGAAGGTGCTGTAAAAACTCATAGCTATTCCCTGCCCCGGAGAGCCTGAAATCCAAGTATACAAGCCGGACAAAGGGTGGGGCAATGGATGACATATCCCTCATCTTACAGATAAGGAACAGAGAGATTGGCAACTTGCCCAAGGTCACACAGGAAGTCTGTGGCAGACATTGAAACCAAATCTTCTGATTGCTATGACAGTGCCTTAGCCATAAAATCAATCCAAAGCAATTAGCAAAGAGCCACCTGTGAATGAAATAGATTTGCGTTTGCCATTTATATCCATTTAAGAAACAAAAGAAAACATTTGACAGGGTTTCATTTCAAATATTATTCTACCTATGGCTTTTCCCCTATATGACACAGCTGAAGTGCCAAATAACTACAGCAGATGAGCTAAGCACGACCACCTGGGCTTGAATCCATGCTCGCTATCATTAAACATTCTGTTTCCAAGACTTTCTTACCAGATTTTTCCTAGGGCTCTTGCATAATTCTTCGCAGCCCAGCTTCTATATTTTAATGCTGAGAAACCCTGTGAGGGCCCAATCCTTCAATCCCAAAGAAGTATTCAGCACCTTCTACTCCCAATGAAATCCACAGATTTCAAGGCTCGGATCAGTACCTTGCCAGAAGTGCTCAGCACCTCAGCAGTGCAGGCACTTAGAGATGTGCACTGGGCCCAGGATTTAGGGCTCAATCCCGTAAGGAGGTGAGCACTTTGGACCCGATGCAGCAAAACCTTAAATAATTTTAAACAAGTGAAAAGTCGTGTGCTTAAGTGCTTTTCTGGATCACAGCCAGTGCTTGCAACTTCATAGGATTGAGCCTTTGGAGCACTGGAGGCCAGGCTTTTATTTAGATGTGAGTGAACCTCAGTCATGATCAGTTTAATTCCTCCACTTCCTTACACCTTTTGATCAAATCATCTCTTCCCCACAGGAGCCTGCAATTCTAGATGCCGTAATCCCCCCAGCCCTTTAATCTCCTGCAGCTCTCTGACAATTACGCCAACGGGTTCTCTTTACATCTCCTTTTATGTTCACCTCAGGAGCCTTTACCCTTTTTCTGCCCACCAAGGTAGCACTGTCTGCATGACTACTTTTAAACCAATTTGACCTTTTCTTCCCATTCATGCTACTTAACACAGCTGGAGGTGAAAGAGGCTGGGGAGAAGGCTGAACAGCAGAGTAAAGCTGGGAAAAGATATTTTACTATAGGCAAAGAGGCAGTGGGAAAGGAAAGGCCAAAAGCATTTAGGAACCCATTAAGAACTGGGCACAGATACTTAAGACTCAGGAGAAACGAGAACCTTGGCAATATGGGCTAATTTTGTGTCACAGTCAAGGAGTAAGGTATAAGATCTAGTCTTACATTATACTGTACACCTGTACAGTCATAAATTTTAAGACCAGAAGGGACCATGGTGATCAGTCAGACCTCCTGCAAAAACACAGATCAAGACAACCTTAGTAATGCTTAACTGCCTCATTGTTTTGGGCACAAACTAGCATAAAAGCAAAGCACCCTTTAATATATGTGTGAGAAATCCAGAGATTGCTGGAGGTAGGTCATTCTTTCTGTCTTTATTCAAATTTTTATACTGCAGTTTGCTTGTATAATACTTTGCTCCCTTCAGAAGATGTATAGATCTAGCTAAAGAGAGAATGAATGTAGCGGCTCAGATTTCCAATGTTTCTATAATGTTGTTCGTGATATTTTAAGACGTTAAATAGTGCTGGCTCTACATTCCTGGATCTGATTTCAGGATCGGGCCCTAACTGAGTGTAAGGAAAAAGAAGCGATTTAGATAGGTACATGAGAAAACAACTTATAACACTTCCCTCCATTCAGAAAGTCTCAGATCTAGTCACAATATTGTCTAAGTGAAAACTAGAATTTCTGTACTGCAAGAAATTCTGATTTAAACATTCGTTGTTCCAAATAAGGACAAAAAGATGAAATATTGAATTTTTTTGCAGAACAAAAAGTTCCAAAAAATATTTTCAGTTCTGAAGTGGTAAAATGTTTTGTTTCAGAATTTTCAGTCAAAATGAAATATTTCATTATTCCCAAATAAGAATATTTCATTTCAGTTTGTTGACCTTGACAGAGAGACATAAAAGGGAATGCTTTGATCTTACAGTGTTAACTTACATTTTCATAGCGGCTGAACTTTTTGGACACGCTACCACTGTGTTCCCCAGAGGGAACAATTTCTACACACTCCCTACCCTGGCTGGCTGGGATATAGGGCTAAACTTGTTAGTTTGAGCCCTTTTCCCACTGACCCCTGAGTCGGTCTCTATTCTGCATTACAGGCATGTGCTGTACATTTACTCTTTAACGAGTTCTAAAATATTTATTGCCTAAATAGAAAATTGTTCAAAGTACTAGGAATATGCGGCTGCAGAAAATCAGTTGCAGCTTGTTGTTTTACTCCTGTCAGGCCAGTCCTTGGGCACTGAGTACGGTAAAGAAGCAAAAGAGCTTAAACCATGAGGTTTATTGATATTAGGAAGCTGAATCCTGTTGCTCAGCCATGTTAAACTATGTTTGGGGCATCTGAGTTTGATCTTTTTTTCTTATAGAGCAGAGGGAGACTCAGGGATCTATTTCAGGTGTTTGAAGTCACCAAATTCTTTACAAAGAGCAGAATCTGAGTTTGAAGTGTGTCACAAACTGACCCAAACTATTTTGTTTTGAGTCAGTTCAACATTAAACAGCAACTTCCTAGGGTGCCACATTTCCTCATGACAGCTATAGGTTGGGCAGCAGGTAACCCCTTTGGGCCTGTCCACATGCCCCACAATGCACCCACAATGATATGAATCCCATGATGCACCACATGGCTCAGTCAGAGCGAAGACTTTGTTGCATCATGGTAGAGGTAATCCAGCCAGGGAGCTTGGCTGATTTGGGAGAATGGGTGGATGACATTCCCAAAACTAGAACTCCCAAGAGGCAATGCATTGCCATACGGAAACTTTAACGTTGAATTGATTTGAAATAAAAAGTTCTGCATCAGTTTAATAAGTCAATATTTTGATTTGGATCAAAATGGCCTGAAGGAAAATCTTTCATTTCAGTTCTCCCAATAGGGGCGGGGGGGAAGATTTAGACCATTTTTATTTTGTGAAAGCTGCATTTTACATGCAAAAAATCATTGTGATGCAAAGTTCCCGAGCAGCTGTAGTTGTTACTAAGGCCAGCATTGTTCTCTCTCAAGATCTTGGGCAAAAATAAACTCTGTTGTTGCTATAAATGTATAAAGCCATTTTATTTATCCCTGCATCTCTCTCCTCTCCCCTACCTGTACCATCTATGAAAAATTAGTGCCCCCAGGAGATCCGCCTGCCTTTCCTCTGGGCTTTTCCAACGTTCATTCTAATCTTCTCTCTAGGCCTCTTTCCTTCTAGAACTCTCAGGAACATCTCCGCTTGCATCCCCAACCCTCAACGCATACACACATTGAGTTGGAAAACTGCCGAGTCTCATCCAAATGCACCTATTTTTCTCATTGGATTGTTGGCAGCTCTGGAGGGGTTTCATCCCCATCGAGCAGACTAGAAACACTCTGTTCTAAAAGCACATTCAGTACTGGAGATTGAAGTCATCGGTTTACCACAGAATGGATGCAGCACCGGGAACTGCATTGCAAGTTCCCCTGACCCTGCCTTCACCAATATAAATAAATTTGGATTTACAGGAACCCCTTTCTAGGTAAGTTCAATCTTCCCGCCCATTCTCTTGGCCTCTCTGTGAACACAGTCAACAACACAGACATTTGTAATGTCTGTGTAACTCATTGGTTAGCTTATGCTACAATAAATTTGTTAGTCTCTAAGGTGCCACAAGTACTCCTATTCTTTTGCAGATACAGACTAACATAGCTACTATTCTGAAAGCTGTCATTGGTTAGTGTGTGTGTAATATGTCCCCCCATCTGTGCCCTATCAATGGAGAATATGGTTCTGTTACAGCCCAGCTACAGGGCTGGTCTCATTAGCTCAACCTATAGAGGTGTGTGTGTGTATCACTTTCAAGGTCCCTCCTTCATCCCCCATATGTCGGCCAAAATAAGCGCCTGTCTTTCTGTTATATGGGTGACTACCTGTTAGCAACAAGGCAGAGATAGCCATGTTATTTCACATATCCTAGACATATGCCAGATGATGAGCATTTAGCCTTGCTAACATGGAACTGATTCTAAACTACGGACCGAGAACTAACAAGACTCCATAGCCCATTCAACCATCCTCTTAATCATCCAGTCCCCCCCTCACCCAATGCAGATATTTTAAATCTCTAGTGAGCTTCTGTGAATGGCCCCTATCTGCCAGTACGAGTGACTCCCAATGATTGACTCAAGAGGAGCAGTGAGTGCCCCTCCATCTGTATTTCCTCCATCAGGGCAACTAATTGAGTGAGCATTAATGGTCACTGAGCTCATAGCAACAAATCCCACTGTAAGGCCGCTCCCAGAAGTCGCAGTGAAATCCTCACTCAGAGGTTAGGCAATGGGAAGCAGCCAGCTATATTTAACCCCTCAGCATCTCTTGTCCTCTTTCCCTTGCTGTACATACCTCCTCGAAATAAATAGATAATAAAACCCCAGGATTCCCCACAGGGTGCTCTTGGAAAGTCATATAACTGTTGCTCCCCAAAGGGTAAAGATTTGCTCTACCTCTGCTAATAAACGGGGAGATAGGTTATAATGAAAAAGACAGAGCCTGCTCACATTTTGCAGAATCACAAGCCACACGGATTTTAACCCACCAAACCTTTATCGTGCTAATTCCCATGGCTCAGATCTCAGTCTCTCCATTCTTCTCCCTCCCCTTCCAGCAGGAGCCCTGCCTCTCTACTGCTCCCTTCCTCTCACAACAGCAAGCAAGCAGGTCCTTGGGGCAGCCAACGGAAAGGAGCAGCACTTCCGGGTCTTTGGTGGCAATTTGGCGGCAGGCAGCAGGTCCTTCAATCCCTCCCGGAAGGACCTGTCACCGAATTGCCACCGAAGAATGAAGCGGTGGCGGCAGAGCTGCTGCCGATCGCAACTTTGTTTTTATTTTCCACCACTTGTGGCAGCAAAAACACTGGAGCCAGCCCTGCTCACAACATAGGAGACCCCTCTACCCAGACTGCTTAGTCACGCCCCCTTCACACTGAGCACTGCAGTGTGCACCTACCCTCTTTGCAGTGGCCCCAAGCTTCCCCTCTGCTCAGCCACCAAACTTCATTAGTGGTGTTTATTTACAGAAGTGTCTAGGGATCAACTGCAAATGGGGCCCCAATTGTGCTGGTGCTGTACACACACAGTCCCTTCTCTCGAAAGCTTACAGTCTAAATAATCAGTATGAAGCACGGTTCCATGCCACAGCCATGAGGGACAACCTTCCGCGTGCTATGTTCTGGCCTGAAGAGAGGGTGGGAACCACAAGTAGAGGGAGATTTTAAGTGCACAAGGCAGACAGGTGTGGGTAGGGATGTCTTAGCAGCTGGGGCTCACCACTGGAAAGAGTCCCGATCCAACTACATTTTACAGTGACCAGAATCCCTCCCTCTTGATGGAAAAGCATCCTATGGTGGAGCTAGCCAGTCACTAAGGAACGCTGCGGAATTACTCAATGTCCTAAGGGACAGATTCTACCACCATTACACGCATTTAGTGCTTTACTTTGCAGCTAGCCCCACTATCTTCAATGGGATTGCTCACAGAGTAAGGAACCGCTCAGTGTGAAGAAAGGTGGTAGAACGTAGCTCTTTATGAATAGGACTCCCAGACTTAAATATAACCATTAAATATAACAGTGCTATTGTAAAGCAGAACCGGGCAAATCTCACATCCACATCCCCAAAGGTATTCACTCCAGTTTAAAATTAATCTTCTTCCGCGGTGCTCACCCGCCTTTTGTTTCACTTGCAGCAAGTATCTGCACTACTGAGTTTCAGCCACAGAAATGCCAATGAAAAGCTAAATTTCAGACTAACAAGAGCAATTATTCACAGATAGTAAAATTTAAAGAGGCTGGTAAATGAGCGAGACAAGGACAGAGAGGAAGGATGGTTAGCACCCTGGTCTGGGACTCGGGAGACCGAGGTTAAATTTCCTGCTCTACCACAGATGTCCCATGTGACCTTGAGCAAGTCACTCAGCTACTCTGTGCATCAGTTTCCTTTCTGTAAAAAGGGGATAATAAAACTGCCCTCCTCCAGATGCTTTGTGGGGATAAATACATTTAATCCATTAGATTATGAAGCAATCAGATAGCCCAATAACCAGGGCCATATAAATACCTAAGATAGGTGTCCCCTCACCATCCATAATTAGCACCATGCATGAATTACTGTATCCACATCTGTGGCGCAGATGACAGAGCAGTAAATGGAATAACTGATATATTTTATAAGGCATGGGACACTCAATGGCGATTCAGGCTCTCAAAACTCTTGCTCAGAGGTCAATATACAAGTCTGAGCAGTATCTTGGACCAAGCCCGTTTGGCCCTGTAACAGGCCAGACTCACCCCTGCAGCGCCTCCTGCTGGTGACTTCCAGAAATTAGCTCAATTCAGCTCTGGAGCACCCAGTGCAGGCTGGTGATCCGTCTGTCTTCTGGTCTCTGTGTCCCTCCCTGGACCCGGTGCCCTTTTACATGGGGTGCTGCCCCCTAGCAGTAACCCCCTTCTCTCAGGGTCTCCTCTCCCCGGGGAACCCCCACCCTCTATCCCCACCTTGCCTCAGTATATATCTACTGCCAGTCATCGTCTAGCCCCACACCCTGGGGCAGACTGCAGTATCAGCCTACTCATCACTGGCAAAGAGAGTTTGGACCTGCTGCCTTGGCCTACCGCTGGGCTGCCCTCTGCAACCCCCAGTACCTGTTAGCCCAATGCTAGGCCACAGCCTGGTGCTTTCCAGGCTAGAGCTCCCCTGCTCCTCTGCCTTTCTTCAGCCCTGCTTCACTCAGGTACCTTATGTCTAGCTCCCTGCAGCCAGGCCCATCTCACTCTACAGCTAGAGAGAGACTATTTTGGGCTTCTGGCTCACAGCCTCTTATATGGGCCAGCTGGGCCTGACTGGAGCATGGCCACAGCTGAGCCTACTTTCCCCCATCAGCCCAGGCTTCATGCCCCAGCCTAAAGGCTGCTTTCTCCAGCCACAGCCCCTTCCCAGGGCTCTTTTTAACCCCTTCAGGGCAGGAGCAGGGGTCCACCCTGCTACAGGCCCACATCTGTCCTCTCTCAGGACTGGGCATGCACTTGCAAATTGTGTGCGCCAGTGTAATGACAGATGAATTCAATATAAGTCCTCATCTGCCAAATGAATCTGACACTAGCCTGATTTAAAAAAAAAAAAATAGAAAAACTGATGTCCTAAGACTGTCTTTCCTAGAGGGGAAGAGACTAATAATTGTTTTAAAGAAAACAAATTGCTTTGTCCTGTTTATCTGCTACCTGTCCCTAAATTCGTCCCCCCTTCCTGAGAGAGAGTCATAGGCTTAGCAGCTTTCTCCAGCTCTCTTCCTACTTATAATTTTCACTCATCCAATCAGGGAACAGAAACAATACTTTGTGACCAATCACAACTACTCATCAAGGCCCAAATTTCAAACACGTAGCATCAAATGCTGACCTTGAACTCTTTGTGTTCAATTCAGAAAGTAAAATAAAAATTGTGAAAAGATTAAAACAATGATGAACTCTGAGGAAACTCAATCGGATAATGGACATTCCATGAGAGGAAAATTAAACTGAATCAATCAAGTAAATTATCTAAGAGAAATTACTATAGATAATATATACCTATATGGCTACCATTACCACAGTATTTGAATGCCTCAGACATTTCATGTATTTATTCTTGCAACAACCCTATGAGATAGGGAAGTATTATTCCAATGTTACTTACCTCAAACATACTGTCAAGTATTAAATGTTTATAGACATGGAGTCCAATCTCAAGCAGAACAACGTTAATTTTTAATTATCTGAGGTTAGCCATGGCATTTCACAAACCATTCTCCACTTGAATTAATTCCTAATTATGTTCCAAATGTTAAATGCTTCATTATTTTATCCATTATTGAGTCTGATTTATCCTTGACATTCCTTAAATCATTTACCCATGCTTCCTTATACGCTCACTAACTACCCTTCCTCCCATAATTTTCTCTCACATACTTTCTCTCTCTCTCTCTCACACACATACACTTTCCTCCTGTGATGGGGTGCTCCTCCCATGATGGGGTGCTTCTCCCATACCAGCACTGAAGGGGTTAAGGTGGCAGGAGAGGCCAATTAGCCTTAGGCTGAACCAGCTGGGAAGCTAAGCAGAAATGATAGCAACTAAAAATGGAGCTCACCTGGGGAGGAACAGGTAGGGCTTCTATCAGTATATCTACACAGCAAAGAAAAACCCAGGTCTTGCCCATACCAGCTGACTCGGGCTCATAGGGCTTGGGTTGCGAGGCTGTTTCATTACTGTGCAGATGTCTGGGCTGGAGTCTGGAGTCTCAGACCCTGCAGGGTTGGAGGGTATCAGGGCTCAGGGTCCAGCCATCTACACATCAGTGAAACTGCCCCATAGCCCAAGTCCCACGAACCTGACTCAGCTGGCATGGCCAGCTGCGGGTTCTTCTTTGCTGTACAGACATTCCCTATAAAGCCTAGGAGTTGAGGAGAGAAGAGGGGCGCAGTGAGGAAACTTGCAGTCACACCCCTGATACGAGCGGGGAGAGTAAGAGCCTGTTATAGGAGTATAGAAAGCAGTCCAGGAGAATAGACCTGAATGCTGGTTCAAGCGGCTCTGAATTGGAACCCAGGGTAGGAGTATGAGCCTAGGTTCCCCTACAAGCCAGTGTGGGAATGGTGCAGTCAGCACAATGGATATGGAGACTGCCTGAAACCGCGTGGAGACAGACTCTGGTGAGACCCCTAGAAAGGGAAGACAACTGTGACTTGGCTAGAGGACTAAGACATGAAGGAGAGGCGCTGCAGCTCCCGACCAGCCCAAAGAGGGGCTGCAGAGTGAGTGACCTCCAGATGGGGAACTTATTCCCTAGACAAGCCACAAGGAGGCGCTGCTGAACAGTGAGTGGTAGACCTCCTTACACCTGCCCAGCTGTTAAGTGTTTTCTATCAAAATATTTCCCTCCACTGCTTTATGCTGTTTATTTTACCAAAGGAAACATGTGCCCCGAGAATATCTCATCCACAGGGTCAGTGTTCAAACTAGTCAACAACAAAAATAAAATTCCTGACATCCTCAGCATTTGTTATTAACTAGCTGAAAACATCACCCTGAGAAGTTATATTTTCTGCTCCATTATAAGCTAACTTCTCATTTGTTACAGGACATCTCCATAAAGAGTTATCACACATAGCCAAATGAGTGCAGAAGATTATCAAGAACAGTTCATTTTTTACCCTGCGTTTTGTTTGTAATACCTTTTCTTGGCAGATGTTATCCCTGCAGATGAATGGATGTTCTCAAATAACAAAATGAACATGGATTGACGGATGAATTGATCTGCATTTGTTAATCTACTGCCAAAGCTGCAAGCACTCTAAGTAATTAAAGTGCTTAAAAAAAGTCTCTGATCTAGACATACTGTACGTTCAAACTCCACAATACAAGGATAAAAGCCAATTTTTCCACTTCTGCCCCGTGACTGTCTGCAATGTATGTACCAAATAATTTTAACACCATTGTATCCTTCTCAAAGTGGACTTTATTGTTACACAAGAGTACAATATTAGCCTCGAATAAATGTAAAGGCCTACATTTTCAAGAGGGATTCATGCTTTTGGCTGTCCAGTTGGGACCCCTTAAAGGGACCTGATTTTCAGAAAGTGCTGAATATCCACCCTATGAAAATCAGGCCCATTTAACAGTGTCTCAAGTTGGATACCATACCGCTGTGCCTCAGTAGGTCCCAGCTGAGAATGCCAAATTCAGGACAGATTACTGAGAAACAGGGTAGACTTACCCCAAACTGGTGGTTATTCTATCATTAGATTATACCAAGCCAGTAACAAAAGTGAACTTCTGTATCTCCACAATAGTTAACAAGATGTCAAAATGCAGTCTCTTTAGGCATTCCAGCCCTTGGCTCATCACTCAAACACTAGACTTCATGATGAGTGGTTACTGAAAACCAATTTTATCAGCTATAGAGTGCTTCTAATCCCAACAGATCAGCCACTTAGCCAGGTCAATACATAACTCAGATTTTACCCAATAATCACGCTGATGCAAATCCTTCAGTAACTAAAACTAAAGGTTTAATACTATGTTTTAAAAAAACCAGAGTTATAAATGGTAAAGGAATCGTATACATACAAGTGATTGCAAAGTCTTTGTATCAGGTTTGTAGCAAAGATGGAATAAAAGAATAAACTACTAGCTTGCAAAGGTCTCTCTAGAATCACCCAAACAGATTGGGAATCATCAGGACTCCTTGTGTAGAGCGCCCGTGTTAGTAATTCAGTCCAGGGGAACGAAAACAAAAGGGAGATGTTTCAAGAGTCTTTTATATTCTCTGCCATGTGCATGGAATTTCACTGTCCCAAACAAAGACCACAGCCCCTGTTTGCGGAAAGTTACTGGCCCAAGATGGAGTCCAGGGTCACATGAGCATATTACATGTCCTTACCTATTGATCAGAATCAAATCTAAAAATGTCTTTCCACTTACTTACTTCCTCCACTTTCTGAAACAAAATGTTGCCAACAATACATTCCAAGAACTTACTGGAAAGTTTGAGATTTGCTGTTACTTTTCCAACAGATGTCTGGGTATTTAAAGCCCCCCATTACTACCAGATCTTATAGTTTTCATATTTCTGTTTTTTTGTTCTACAAATGTCTCCTCCATCACCTCTACCTGATTTGGTGGTACACAGTAGACCACTACTGTGATGTCGCCCCTATTTTTTACCTTTTATCTTTACCCAGGGACTTTCAACTGTTCTGCCTCTCACCTCCTTCTGGACCTCAGAACAAGTATATACTATTCTTACTGAATGAAAGTTAAGAACTGTCAGATAAAAATGTTTGGACATATTCTGAAAAAAGAAAACCCTGATATCTTTGGGGTTTAGACAAGCTTTCAATTGTTTACCAGGCATGAATTCAAAAGCCTGCTCACAGTCCCAGCCTGTAACACTAGCAATTCATCATTACAAGATGTTCTTCAAATCACTTGACATTTAACTGGAAGTAGTTTTACCTGTTTTTTATCATACAATTTATAAAATAAAAGTCTGCTAAATAATATTGCAGGAAGAGAGTCTCAAGTTAAATTTATTATACTCAGGAAAACGAGAGAGGCTTTGATCACTGTTAAGGAAGTCGATAAAATTTTCAGTTCAAGAAAGCATAACTGATCTACCGAAGATCTGCACCTTTGGGGAGAATTTCATTTTAAATTAATAGAGAGAATCTATACAATAGGTGCTTCTAGGTGACCAGAATATCTGTGTCCTTATTTAGGAGCCAACATATGCTCACTCATAGGTTCCTATCTTTGGAGCTCCAAGTCTGAAAAATTAGCCCACAATTATTGGTGTTTTAGGAATACTATTGAGAGTTATAAAAATCATTAGAAGTGTGAGATGCTTTTTCTTAAAACTAGAAATATTTTAACACACCATTACATAAACATTTTATTTTCAGGATGTGTGGAAGAAGATGCACAGTAACTATCCTGAGCAAGGTCAACGCTGCACTTGGTGCAGGAACCAGGGTGGTGAAGGAAAAGGAGGTGCTAAGCCCCAAACCACTCCTACAGTCTGCTCTAAGCGATGCTAGCTGGAGCAGTTGCCTAAGGACCATTGCATTGGCTGTGGACGGCCAGAACACAGTGTATAGATGATGACTCCATTCCCTCCATCCAGGAAAGACCAGTGTGCCAGGGGGTTGAGTGAGTGGGGTAGAGAAGGCTATACAGCTTTACACCCCCCCAGCCCCTCACCCCCCCCATCAGAGACTCTTTGGCTGCCACAGAAGGAAAGCTCTCTACCCTATTTGTGCCCTCTGAACGGTGCAAAGGGGCCCAGGATCTGGCCAGCTGTTTTTCCTAACAGCTCAGCCTATATTTAAATGCTCCATTTGTTGCTGGTGATAATGCAGCTCTCTCCCATGAGATATGTGCAGCATGTAACAACATAACAACACATTCTGAACACAGATAACTTCACATGCCTCAATTAGTTAGCATTTGTGAAGTGCTTCGGAAAGGAAAAGTGCCAAATAACTGCTAAGCAGCAGTATTATCCTCACATGCCAACTCCAGGAATAGCCTCAAATTCCACCACAATTGCTTGCGCAGCGCACAGGTTCTCTCTGAAGCACTTCAGAATTATATCATTACCAGTACTGCTCGTTTAGTTACAATCGTCAGCACCATTTCTCTTCTCGTTTAGATAAATGAACTGACTGCTTGTGTTGATGTTGTATTTCCAGCTTGTTCCAGTTAAGCTTAATGTTTAAAAATGTTTCACTTCACTTTAAGTAACAATATGTTGCAGCACATAAACAGGCATCATTTTATGAACCTGCCGGCTTGGCAACACCTCCCGTCCCCCACGCACACCGTGATCCCCAAATGGAGACACGTACATTCTTGTAATTCTACGAAGTAAGAGCTAGAGCTAATATTCAAAGTGTAACTCTGTAAAACTGTAAATCATATTAGGTGAGCCTGAAGCTTCTTTCAGACTCAATTCAGTCAGGATGCCATTAAAACAGCAGCGTAAATGCCACTTGGATTGTGGGGGTATTTTTTTTTCCTTACAGGAGCATCTTGTTGCTCAGGGAGCAGAGTTTGGTCTTTGGTAAACCAATTACAATGTCAAACTGGCTTTCTTAGGACAGCATGTGCACATTAGCAAAAGCTTTCAGAAAGCGTGGCTACTTTCAGCTTTTCAAGAACGGTTTACCGATGAGAGTTTGTTTAATAAAATAGCAAAAACTCATTATACTTTACAACTTAAATGTAAGGATCTCAAACCACTTAACAGACAATCAATGAGACTTAAATAGCCAGCAGTACGATTAAACTCAAGCTTTCAAAATCACAAGTCAGCCCCCCCCAAAATCACAAGATTGCCTTAAAAATGTGATTTTAAAAAGTAATAAATCTGGGGTCCTTTTTTTCCCCTGCCTTCTTGGCTCACCGTTGCAAGGTTCTCTTTTCAACCACGAATGCTAAAAAACTTACTTTAAAAAAAAAATGAAAGCTGAGATTTACACATAATCATCTCATGCCAGGAGCTGGGGCTTTAAGAAAAGTACTATGCAAAACCTGCATTAAAATCACAAGAGTTGCCTTGTGTTGAGCTCCACTACAGATGCCTCATTTTTTAACTTAGGTACCCAGATTTGAAAACATTTGTGTAGGGGCCTGCCTGAGCTTTTGACATGCTGAATGCACATACTCAAATCACAAAGGGCCTGATCCAAAGTCATCTGAAGTCAATGAGTTTTGAATGAGGTCCTTAGTGGTCTGATTGCCAAAAGGAGCAAAACACATGTAGTTTCCATTGGCCTAGTGAGTGCTCAGCCTACACTCTAGCTCAGGCTACAGGAGCACTGGAAAGCTACTAGCACTCTCTCCAATATTAGTTTACTCAACTAGCATCATCACCCACAGGTAAGTTTGGTGACCTCACTAATGCATCCAACTCCCTTTACTTTTGAGGTTTTAAATACCATGAATTTTATAAGGCACTCTAGTGGCTAACTTTTTATTAAAGATAAATAGAATTGTTAACCGCTGCTTTCTTATTCTATTCTGTATGAGTTCTTATACCATGTTCCGCACCATAGCATCTGAGCGCCTTCCAGTAGTGCATTAAGCAACACAACTAACATCGGTCACATGTTTGTTCTGTCATCCCCTCCCCAGGGTTTGGTTCATTTTATACACACACACACACACACGCACATGCACACAGTGCAATGTGTTTAGATTAGAGAAGGCAGGTCAAGAAGTTCTGGCACTTGGAGTGGAAGGTGGTGAGGTTTGTGATGTAGTGGTGAGGGAGTTCATTCCACAGTCTTGAACCAGTACCTGACAAGCTTCTGTCTCCTGCACAAAACAAGATTTACTCTTATGGTAGAAAGCTGACGTTGTCAGTCATGGTCTTCATCCCAGAGCTTTTGCCGTTGTTGTTTTTTTTAAAGATAACCTGGGTCCAACCCATTGGAGCACTTTTAAAATAAGGACCAAGCCTTTGAACCTGATTCAATATTCTAAGGGCAGCCAGTGTATGGAATGGAAAATGGGTCTGATGTGGCTCAGATGATGTGCCACGGTGTTCTGTACCAGCTGGAGTTTTTTAAGGGCTGAAAGCTTTCTGCTCAACTCGGTTACATTGCTGTAGTCAAGCCAAGAGATGACAAAGGAATGAATAACTGAGGCCAGGTCATCACTTGCTGGGAAGGGACGCGATGTTTGTGTTCTGTGCTGTGTGTTTTTATTAGTGACGGGGGTGGTGAAGAAATGCACCTTGCACTAAGAACATAAAGTTACATGGAGTGTCCTTGCCCTGGTCCTCTAAGGGCAATATTTTCCATATCCTGGCCTCATACCATTGAGATCTGTGAAAATAACATTTGAGAACATAAGAACGGCCGTACTGGGTCAGATCAAAGGTCCATCTAGCCCAGTATCCTGTCTACCGACAGTGGCCAATGCCAGGTGCCCCAAAGGGAATGAATCTAACAGGTAATGATCAAGTGATCTCTCTCCTGCCATCCATCTCCACCCTCTGACAAACAGAGGCTAGGGACACCATTCCTTACCCATCCCGGCTAACAGCCATTAATGGA